>NW_023602161.1:0-14406 GCF_014898055.3 Talpa occidentalis | reverse complement strand
CCATGAAGGCATCAAACTAGAAATAAAACCATAAAAGAAGGCAAGGAACTTTCCTTACCTCATGAGAAGTTAAAACCACACTACTGGAAGACCACTGGACTAATGAGGAATCAAAGAGAAATTAAAAATTTTTGAATTGAACGACAAGGAGGACACCAATATCCTAAATGTATGGGATGCAGCAAAAGCATAATAAGAGGAAAATATATACAATAGAAGCTCACATCAAGAAACAACAAGAAAGACTCAAAGAAACAACCTAATCTCGAGCTCAAAGATCTAGAAAAAGAACAACAAGAAAACCCCAAAACCAGTAGAAGAAAAAATAATAAAAAAACCAAAGCAGAAATAAATGAAATTGAAACTAAAAAAACAATCCAAAAGATCAATGAAACCAAGGCTGGTCTTTGAAAAAATCAATAAAATAGACAAACCCCTAGCCAGGCTCACAAAGGAAAAAGGGAGAAAGCACAAATAAACAGGATCATCAATGAAAGAGGAGAAATCACAACGGACACAGCAGAAATCAAAAGAATAATCAGTAACTACTATGAACAGTTATATGGAAACAAGTTTACAATCTAGAGGAGATGGACAAATTCCTACAACTCTACAATCACCCAAAGCTAGATAAAGAAGAAATAGAACACCTAAACAGACCAATTACAATTAGCGAAATTGAAATGGTAATCAAAAACCTCCCCAAAAACAAAAGCCCAGGACCTGATGGATTTACAAATGATTCTACCAAACATTCAGAGACGAATTAGTGCCTATCCTTCACAAACTCTTCCAAAATTGAGAAGGAAGGGACAATACCAAACACGTTCTATGAAGCCAACATTACACTAATACCAAAACCGAACAAGGACAACACAAAAAAGGAAAACTACAGGCCAATCTCCCTAATGAACACTGATGCAAAAATCCTCAATAAAATTTTAGCTATCAGAATCCAACAATGTATCCATAAGATAATTCACCACGACCAAGTAGGATTCATTCCAGGGCACAAGGATGGTTTTAACATCCGAAAATCAATCAACGTTATCCAACACATCAACAAAAAGAAATATAAAAACCATATGATAATATCAATAGATGCTGAGAAAGCTTTCGACAAAGTGCAACACCCATTCATGATAAAAGCCCTTGAAATTCTTGATACAAGGAACATACCTCAACATCATAAAGGCCATCTATGACAAGCCAACAGCCAGTATCATTCTCAATGGTGAAAAGCTGAAAGCAATTCCATTAAGATCTGGAACAAGACAAGGATGTCCACTCTCACCACTTGCTTTCAATATAATACTGGAAGTCCTAGCCAGGGCAATAAGACAAGAGAAAGACATCCAAGGAATCCAAATAGGAAAAAAGAAGTCAAACTATCACTATTTGCAGACGATATGATATTATACATAGAGAACCCCAAAAACTCCACAGAAAAGCTAATTCAACTCATCAATCAGTTCAGTAAAGTGGCAGGATACAAAATCAACACGCAAAAGTCAGTAGCCTTCTATACACAAACAAATAAATCTGAGAAGAAGAAATCAAAAAAACCATCCCTTTTGTTATTCAAACAAAAAAATCAAATATTTGGGAATAAATCTAACAAAAGAGGTAAGGACCTATACAAAGAAAACTATAAAACACTGTTAAAAGAAATAGAAGAAGACACAAAGAAATGGAGAGACATCCCCTGCTCATGATTGGAAGAATAAACATTATTAAAATGGCCATCCTTCCAAAGCAATATACAGATTCAATGCTATTCCAATCAAAATTTCAATGTCATTCTTCAAAGAAATAGAACAATTATTGATGAAATTCATATGAATCACAAAAAACCCCGAATAGCCAAAGCTCTCCTGAAAAAAAAGAAGGGAATGGAGGCATCAGACTCCCAGACTTCAAACTATACTACAAAGCCATAATCATCAAAACTGCATGGTATTGGAACAAGAACAGACATACAGACCAATGGAATCGAATAGAAAATCCAGAAATAAACCCACAATTTATGGTCAACTAATCTTTGACAAGGAGCAAAAGACTATGCATTGGAGCAAAAAAGTTTGTTTCAATAAATGGTGCTGGGAAAACTGGGTCGCTACATGCAAAAGAATGAAGCTTGACCACCACCTCACACCATACACAAAAATCAACTCAAAATGGATTAAAGAACTAGACATAAGACCTGAAACCATAAAATATATAGAAGGAAATATAGCGAAACACTACGTGATTTGCACATCAAAGACATCTTACAGACACATCACCAAGCAGAGAGTGATGTGAAGGCCAAAGATAAACAGCTGGGACTACATCAAATTAAAGAGCTTTTGCACAGCAAAAGAGACAATAACAAAAACAAGAGAAACCCCACCAACTGGGAACATTTTTGCACCCAACACTAATGTAAAGGACTGATCACAAAAAATCTGCAAAGAGCTGATGAGACTCAACAACAACAAAGAAAATAATCCAGTCAAAAAAATGGGCAGAAGAGCTTAAAAAAACTTCTCTGAAGAGGAAATGCAAATGGCCAACAGCATATGAAAAAATGTTCAACATCACTTGTCATCAGGGAAATGCAAATCAAAACTACCATGAGATACCATCTTACACCAGTGAGAATGGCACATATTAAAAACTAAGCAACAACAAATGTTGGCGAGGGTGTGGAGAAAAAGGAACTCTTCTGCACTGTTGGTGGGAGTGCAAAACTGGTCCAACCACTGTGGAGAGCTGTGTGGAGATTTCTGGACCTACTAAACATAGAGCTTCCATATGATCCAGCAATTCCACTCCTAGGTATTTACCCAAAGGACACAGAAACATCAATTCCAAAGACACCTGCACCCCTATGTTTATAGCAGCACTGTTTACAATAGCTAAGCTTTGGAAACAACCAAATGCCCAAAAATAGATGACTGGATCAAGAAGAATGTGGTACATATATACCATGGAATATTACTCAGCATTCAAAAAAGATAAACACATGCAATTTGCAGCAACATGGATGGCGCTGGAAGGGATCATGCTCAGCGAAATAAGCCAAAAGAAAAGAAAAATACCGATGGTCTCACTCATAGCAGGAATCTAGAAAACTTAAATAAGACCAGGAAAATGAAAAACTATAAGAAAGTGAAAATCAAAATCAACAAAAAACTATGAACCAGAGACACTTTTAGGGGGCGGGCGGGAGGGAGGGATTGGGGTCAGAATTGGGGCTGCAATTGTATGGGGAATATAACAATAAAATTATAAAAAAAAAAAAAAAAAAAAAAAAAATGTACTATCAGTGAAAGAATTCAAACTCATAGGCAGTCTTTTCCAGCAAAGATTTTCACATGATGCTTTAAATATCCTAAGGAAACAACTGAAAAAGGGAAGAATGCACTTGTTTCTCTACATTTTCCTGTTGATTAAGCATTATAGATTGTACTTTACTTTCAAAGAAAGATTTTTTTGTTTTGTTTTTGTTCATGCAAGCAACATTTTCTACCATGGAATTACTATAGGATCATTTGAATTAAAATCAAATTAATAAAGTAGAGAAATATAATTAGATAGATTTAAATAACAGTATTTTCAAAGATGAATTAAACATTTTTTTAAAAGATCTATTCACTTATTTATACACTGGGTACAGTTAGAAGCGCGGGAAGGTGAGAGAATTCACCAGAGTCAGAGCAGGGAGCAGAACAGACAGACTGACGAAATACACTGCGGAGGGGAGCAGCGGGCAGCAGGAGAGGTCTGCGTGCCATGTGGGACCCTCACCTGGCAGCCAGGGATTGAACCGGTGCTGCAGAGGCTGCAGACAGCCTCACAACCCAGCGCTCAACCACTGCGCCACCGGGATGGCCCTGAATTAAACATTTTTCCAGTGATAAATATTAACAAGTGATGTCCTATCCAGAATTCAAGATAGTTAATATGGTATGAACTGTATTTGTTACAAATATATATATTAATTAGAACAAGCTGCTATAATAGAGAAACACCAAGTGCAGCAGCTTCAATGAAACAGAAGAGACAGTTTAGAAGTGAGCAGTCCAGTGTGGCTCATTGGCTTTGCCATCCTCTGTGTCTTTCAGCTCTGGTTCTAACTCCTGGTCATCTCCTAGCTGGTAAGAAAAGGGGCTTATAGGTTATTTGTGCTCATGTATTCTGAGAGGAGGAAGGCTCAAGAATGGCACTGACACCTTTAGTTATCTGCATGGACCAGAACATAGTCATAGACATCCACAACTTTTGTGTGTAACTGGCCTTAGCTGGGTAATGTGTGCCTTGCTAAAATCAGGCAGGTGTATATATTACTAAAGTCATACCTTTTTCAAGAATCAGAAGAGACAACACATGGAAAGTTCTCTCCACAAGGGAAAGAGATGTGTACCAGGATGTATGAGAACAGAGATGATGGCTTGTGTGTGCCCTCTCCTTTCGTGTATACATCACCCATGAGAGGTGAGCATCTGTATTCATCTGTAGACAGGGGCCATTTTTCTTTATTTTTTTATACCCCCAGTGCCTATTCTAGTTTCTGGAAAATGATAAACACTTAAAAACTGTTTGTTGAATTAAAAAAAAAATGACTGGCCAAATGTAGGAATTTAAAGGTTAAAAAAATTGATACTCAAAAAGATTAAATATCTTTACCAAGGTCATGCAGCTTATAGCTGGTAAAGTCAGGATTCAACCAGGATCAATTTGGAGCTTTTCTCCTGAGTGATTTTCCTGCAAGAAAGTTCCTGTGATAAAACAAGCCATCTGCTTGAGAGAAGCTCTTCCTCCGTAAACTGGAATATAAAATCTGTAATGACGACAGCTTTGTCAGCAAAGGATTTGTTGTATTTCTTTTGTGGAATGTGAAAGAGACTCATGTTGGTCTCATAAATTTCCTGAGCAATCACCCACTGTTCTCTCAGCCTTTTTGATATCACAGAAGTCTGTGCTTGACTGATTCTCAAATGAATAATTCGAACAAGAAGGCTCATTTCCAATGTGCTGCATTTTCCCTTATGATTATAAATAGTAGGGTTAGCACCTGATTAATGGATGTTTTAACAAATGCTCAATACTACAACACTTACATATTCCTGGTCTCATCCTTTACCTATCAGCTATAACGATTTTTGAACAGATCCCTTCAAAAACCATTAAATCTGGTAATGGACTAACTGAGCTCCCACCCATGGGTTCAAGTATTAATGCTCACTCAGCAAATGAAGAGTTTGATGTTTTTCTTTACCCTTGAAGATAGAATTCAGAGAAACTTTGCTGAATATTCAGCATAGGACAAAATTTCCATCAATATGAGAATCACCGTGGTGAGGGAGGGTGGGAGGGGGTGTGTGTGTCCAGAGACTATACCTGACCCTTATAAATTTCAAAGTTATGAAATAACATGTGTGGGAAACCAAGCTGGTAAATGAGAAATATGGAAAAATACAGTTGTAAGTATATTTTTATGCATATATGAACAGGAGGGAGGAGACAATTGGAAGAAATACAAAAAAAAAAAAAAACCCTTTAAAATCACTACCTCCATTTCTTTTTACTTTATGTGGAAATATTCATGAAGGGTGGGATTTTCATGTGGATACAGAGGGAGAAGCCTTAGTGTCTGTGATGGTGAATTTAAGGTGTCAGTGGGCACTCAGGTTAAATAAGCATCCAGGCATATTTGTGAGGGTATTTCTGGATGAGCTTAGCATTGATTTGAGGACTGAGTAAAGCAGACTGCCCTCTCCAATGTGGTGGGCATCAACCAATCCACTGCAGACCACAAAGATGAAAAAAGAACTTAGTTTAAAATTTTTTCCTCATTGCTTAAACTGGACTGTTTCTTCTCATCTTCCTCTGTCCTCAAACTAGGATTTATGCCATTAGTTTCTGTCATTCTCAGGCTTTTGAACTTGAAGTGAACAATATCATTTGCTCTTCTGAGTTTCCATTTTGCTATACACAGCATATTTATACATGTATGTATATAGGTATATATGTATGTATATGTGTATCTCCTATTAGTTTTGCTTCTCTCAGAAAAATCGTGAAATAAGGTCATCATTCTTTACTTCTTCCTCAACAAGAAAATGCATGAACTGGAGGAAGTGGTGGAGGGTAAAAGTGATAGGGTGTGGCCACTGAAATTTAGATGGTGCGTGAATAAAGCATATGCACATGTCCAGGTGTGAAGCTGCACTCCCAAAATGGCATGGAAATCAATTAAATTTGATTAAATCCATAAACATCTGCTGAGTCAATGTCTTGGTAGATTAAAGTTTACATTTCCTACTCAATGTTGCAGTTATGTTTCCATGAGAAAACAGGGACGGTTTCTCTTCAATTATGAAAGAAGTTGAAGGAAAAAATATATAAAATATATTAAGATTCTAGATGCTTTATTTTTAAATTTTCCTAATAACCTCAAGAAATCTGTATTTTTATTTCTCATTTGGCAGTGTGAAAAATGAAGCCTAAGGCACTCTATTATTTGTCAGTGGTCTCCCACAAAATAAGAAGACAATGATTCTAAATTAAGTCTTTGAGTCAAAGACCAGTGTTCTTTCCATTCAGCCATAATTGACAATATTATTTCCTATCTTTGGACTTTGATATATGTTGATTGAATTGCTAATTTATAGTATTAAGCTCCAAACACTAATGCTCTAATAACTTTGTCTAATTAGATGAAAAGACTTTTCCAAGTAATTTTATCTTGCTGTTATTATCATGTTAATGATCTTGGACACCTGACTATGATTTTGCACATCTTATATGCACCTCACTGATAACCACCACCAAAACTAGTCTGCTTACACTCAATGAAGCAGTTAAATCATTGGAGACTCAGGTGTGGAGCAACTTGTTTTTAGAGAAAACAAATTGTTCTAGTTACAAGTTATACAAATCAGCATTGCTCAATTAAATATACTACTTAAATAGATACACTATATTGATATTTATAAACCAGTACATTCTCTCTATATTATGGGCAACTGTATAACTAACATGGTAGAATTTAGTTAAGGAGAAAGAGAAACATATATGACTGTAGACAAAGAAGGATAAAGAAGCCTAATGTGTGTGTGAGAGAGAGAGAGACTGCGAGGCTGAGAGACAGAGGGGAATGGTAAGTTGAGAATAAAGTAGATTCTTAAACTTCTGTAGTTTTAGTGAAAAACAGAAAACTTGCTTAAGATTCTTTCGGATCCTAAAAGCTATGGAGAAACGACTTTGCTTCAGAAAATGGCTCTAGAAACTTCAAATGGCTTAGTTTCTTTTGCCAGATTTTTTCAAATTTGTCTTTGACTTTCACAAAGTAGCTGGTGAAATCTACTTAACCTGATGCAGTGCAGTACAGTGATTAAGGGAAGTGTTTGAGTCAGAAGGGTTGAGCCCTGGTCTCTGTCACCCACCTGCTAAGAGATTGGGTACCAATCATTGAAGCCTTGTTAAACCAGGTGTAACTTTAATTCATGTGTTAATCTGATAGTAAGATGGCCATCAATCAGCTCACCTTCCTTTTAGGATTATGTTAAAGATCAAGTAAGACAGAGCATTTTAAATACACAGAGTTTTTATGAATAAATTACAATGGATGGTGCAAACCTTCCATTATTCCATTATCTGTAGCACATATATTAAGCGAGTGTCCCAGATTAGTATAACATAGCAGCACATCAATAATTCCTGCTTGTTTCATTGAACACAAATAATATCAGTGGGGGTTTTCCTTGTGTTTTCTCCTCAAGGTCTAATAATAAAACAGGTCAAAGGAAATATAAATTTAGTCACCACCTGAAAAAGTTGTTTATAATGATGGTCTAGTCCAGAAGAGAAAAAATTCTTAAACCAGATTTTGTTTCCTGAAGATACATGATACTTGCTTCAAAAATAACTCCATCCTCCAAGCACACTGACAGGATCTGTTTTCTCCTCCCACGCCTGTTCTTGCGAAGGCCAGGAGTGCTTGTTATGCTCATTTGACAGATTGAGGAAACCAGGACACAAAGTCTTCATAACTTGACCAACAACAGAAAAATTACTGCCATGTGTTGTGCTGGCATTTGGGAACTTCAGAATACTTCCCCCGCCGCTCAGACAAGTAAAAACACCGAGAGAGAAAATGGGCACCTTCACCCATCATTAACAAAGACGGAAACTCTTACTGCACATGGTAATATATGTGTCCTTGCTTTTCTTTGGTTTTTGTATGTCAATAAATACACTTCCCATGGTTGTGGTCAAAATAGCAACCTGTGAAGTCTTTGCCCAGGTTCAAATAATAAAAGATGATGTGGCAATAATATAGGAGACTTAAAAATTAGTAGTGAGAATTGAATTATTAGTCACGATTGTGAGATACAGGCTAATAAACAATAGGTTAGGAGGAGGGTCAAGAATAAGAACAAAATCTTTCCTTTTCTGCTCCAGTCCTACAACCCTTCTACAATTATGGCTTTGTCCAGGAATTTCATAATGTTCTCTGATTTCTGCTCAGACTAACAAATGGAGGTCTGGGAATTAGATTATCACAAAGAGAAAGCATTTATTTTTATTTACTTTTATTCTTGAGGTTATAATTCCTAGTTCTCTTTTTTGTTTTTAAGGAAAATTTCAATTTCTTTGCTGTAAATGTGGTTTGCTCTTAGGGAAAGGAAAAAACGAAGCCTTTGTGTGGTATTCATTGTATTCCATTCAAATATCTTTTCTGTCTTGCTGAAAAATAAAGCTTTGCCACATTGCAGAAAAGGTAGATAGGGATGAATGTGGGTTGGCATTCAGTTTCTAATTTGCTTCTAGACATTCATGTAAGAGGGGTGGTTAACCTGAAGAACCTAACTCCTTCCCATAATCCAGGCAATATTTCCTCGACTAAAGGTTAGAGCCGTCTTAATCATTTAATTTCACTACCAGGAATCTTCTCATGTGGTCACTGTCTGTCACTCTTATGCTTTCTTTTGCCAACAACCTTAACTTTTGTGTTGAGTTCTTTCTTATTTATTTTTTAATATTGATCGACCTGCTTTTAGAAAGGAGATGGTACCTGGTTCAGAAAATTTAAAAAAATGATTCAGAAGAAGATTAGGAGAAAAACAATTAAGAGTGACCTTTTACATCATTGCTTAGGGCTGCTGTAGCAATTTATATAAAGTTGGTAGCTTCAGTTTGGAAACTCATCAACGCTTAGTCTGAATGCTAGATTCCCCAATCCAAGATGTGAAGGGAGGGGCACACTCCCTGGAGGCTCTGGGGAGCTCTTCCTCAAACCTTTTCCAGTTTCTAGGGGAAACTGCCACCTTCCTCCTGGCTGCGGGGCTCTAATCCCTGCCTCTGCTTTTATGTGACCTTCTCCTCTTCTCTCAGCAGCTCTTTGAAGGGGCAAACACTTGGTGTTAGGGCCTTCCCAATATCCTGGGAAAATCTTACATAATCCTTAATTATTTACCAAATAAGCTCATATCAACAAGTTCTGGGGGTCAGAAGGTGAGCCTATCTTTTGGGGATCCCCATTCAAATCACTATACCTTATAAAGAGGCATATCTAAGAAATCAATAATTTCTAAAATGTCATTGCTCTGCTAATTGTTATAAAGGCTATGTTGACATTCACTTAAATGCTTGTAGGAAAAAAAAAAAATATCCCTTGGCTCATAACACCATGCCTTCTCAGAAACATTCTAGGCTACCAGCAAAAATATTTAATCTCTGCTAATGAAGGAAGTGACTTACACATGACTTTTAAGGGATGAAAATCTGACTTATTATAGTTCTGCTTCTTATTTATAGGAATTAAAATACAATGGAACAGTAGAAATACACTTGCCGTGTTTTCTTTTAATGATTTATAACACTGTCTATTATTTCTGAACTACGTGAACCTTTTATTTTTTTGCCTCTTATTCTAATGAGAGAGTAAAATGCTTAGTTTAGAAAACAACCATTCCTGTTGAATTAGTAGTACTTGATATAACAAATTATTTCCTAGAATTGTTAAAATGTTTCTCTAAGATTTGGGCTAACCAATAGCCTCTGTCAAATGACTATGGTAATTAAATAAAATGTGAAATTAAATTACATATTGGATATTTCACTGAATTACTTGTTTAACTGATTAATGTGTCAGGGTAGACATTGATAGAAATAGATTTCATTCAACTGCTACCCTTAATTTGTTAATTTACCTGTACTAGTCTTATGACTAGTATATGTCTTATTCTCTGCATTCTTACAATGGAATACTAATCACTAAAACACCCACACGCACCCATACACACCCATACACACCCATACAAAGTGCCTCAAAAAATGAGAACATTAGATAAGATGTATTATTCTTTCTTTTGGGGTTTAATTTCTCCCCTTTTGAATGTGAGCTGAACTTAATGGCCTGTTTTATTGAGTAGATTAAAGCCAGAGTGATATATGACTTAGGTTACTAGGTCACAAAAAGGAAGTAGGTCAATTCTTGGTTGTCTTCTCTTTTTCCTCTCCTCCACTCCCCTTTTCCTACCCAGCCATCCTCTCCTCTCCCCTCTCTTCATTAACTCTGAGAGAAGATAACAAACCTGGATAAGGCAGACTACCTAATGGAATGATTTGCCACTTTTAAGGTGGACTTTCACAAATTCTTAACTACATATTAATTAACTAAATTTTAACTATCCCATATCCTGCTTTCCACCTACTATCACTTTCATAACTAAATGCTTAGGCACAGAGGTAAGACAGAGCATGAGCTGTATACCAGCAGAGCCCTTGGATACAGGGAGGGAGGCAGAGTATAAAGTCCCACTGGCAGGATAAGCATGAGTCCTACTCAAACGTCTTTTGAGTCAGAACCCTTCAAAGTAATTTAGAGTAACAGAAGTTAGATTCTCGACGCCTTTATAAGAATATCAGGAACAAAGTATTTAGAGAGAATGACTAAAGTGTAAGGCACAACTGCCTGGTGCTGGTGAGAATTAATTAAGTAATAATGGGTTCATCACTTTGCTCTATTGTGGTTCAGTTTTTAGAACAGACATGCTGAACACAAAAAAGACACTGGTCAATAATTATGTTATGCTGGTAGTGACATAGTGTCTGTCTCCTCTAACTAACTAATAAATTAGGAGGCCAAGTCTAATATTCAAAAACCATAACAATGTATTTTAGGCTCTCTTTCAACCTTTGAGTTTGTCTTTCCATGATTTCATTGAATACAGAACATTGTTTTCTCATAATAATGGAAATATAATGATGAAAAGAAAGGCTAGGTGGTGGGTAAGCCTGAACAACTAGCTAAATGATTTATACACAAATCCACAGCATTTAGAATTCAATTAGTCCTTAACAAAATGACCTTTAAATACATAGCATGGGCCCTTAGGGTTATTTTGGAAAAGGAAAATCCAAGAATATTATGAGTTCTGACTTTGTCTCTTTCCAAACTAACAGTTCACCACTGCACCTGCCTTAAATGAACTCACATTCATGGTAAAATTGGTTTGTTCACTAGACCTTAAACCTCCTTTGCTTTCCCTTACCTTTGCAGTGTTGTACATGCAACATGTCTTCTCCCATGAGAACAAATCCTACCTCCCTTTTATAAAAGAGACAATAACAAAACAAAGAGAAACCCCACCAACTGGGAGAACATTTTTGCACCCAACACTAATGATAAAGGACTGATCACAAAAATCTGCAAAGAGCTGATGAGACTCAATAACAACAAAGAAAATAATCCAGTCCAAAAATGGGCAGAAGAGCTAAAAAGAAACTTCTCTGAAGAGGAAATGCAAATGGCCAACAGGCATATGAAAAAATGTTCAACATCACTTGTCATCAGGGAAGTGCAAATCAAAACTACCATGAGATACCATCTTACACCAGTGAGAATGGCACATATTAAAAAAACTAGCAACAACAAATGTTGGCGAGGGTGTGGAGAAAAAGGAACTCTCCTGCACTGTTGGTGGGAGTGCAAACTGGTCCAACCTCTATGGAGAGCTGTGTGGAGATTTCTGGGCCTACTAAACATAGAGCTTCCATATGATCCAGCAATTCCACTCCTAGGTATTTACCCAAAGGACACAGAAACATCAATTCCAAAGAACACCTGCACCCCTATGTTTATAGCAGCACTGTTTACAATAGCTGAGCTTTGGAAACAACCCAAATGCCCAAAAATAGATGACTGGATCAAGAAGATGTGGTACATATACACCATGGAATATTACTCAGCATTCAAAAAAGATAAACACATGCAATTTGCAGCAACATGGATGGCGCTGGAAGGGATCATGCTCACCGAAATAAGCCAAAAAGAAAAAGAAAATACTGGATGGTCTCACTCATAGCAGGACTCTAGAAAACTTAAATAAGGGACCAGGAAAATGAATAACTATAAGAAAGTGAAAATCAAAATCAACAAAAAACTATGAACCAGAGACACTTTTGGGGGGCGGGGGCGGGAGGGGAGGGATTGGGGTCAGAATGGGGGGGCTGCAATTGTATGGGAATATAAAAATAAAATTTATTATTAAAAAAATTATTTTCAAGTCAGTATTTTTACCAAAACTCTTCCAATTACCTCATATTATGGGAACTTGCAACCTACCAGTGCAATTACTGCTCTTGGAGAAATCTTTAACCTCATTTGTTCTTTTCAAGAAATATTTTTGTACTTATATAATAAGACTCTGGGAGGTTGGCTATATGAGAGACTACAACCTACATTTCTCAGTATCCACCGCTATCCTCAATATTATGTTCCATGCTTAGCAATTACTTAATAAACATATATAATAAATTTGGCAAAGAATGAAGACCTATTTGGTCTTTTGACACATTATCTTTTGTAAGAGATTTCTTTTGTTAATTATGCAATAGCTTGCCTCTGGAAAGTTCACCCATACAGCGTTTTGACTAATGTTAATTAATTGGTCAGAAACATTTAAAATTAAACACAGCTGAGATGTGTTGCATTATCTTATATTAAATTAATTTACATTTGCAAAATAAAAGCATTGAAACCTACTAAGGTGAACTCCAAAGCGAACATGAAGTGCTAAGTTAACAAGAAGTACTATTAGGGCTCATACTCCATCCACAACATTTAGAATGTAGACACTGGGCCAACAGTGTTGAGAGGGAGAAATGATTTGCAGCAAAGACAAAAGGCGTATACAATCAGATACAAGATAAGTTATTGATTCACATATGTTCCTACAGAAACTCCATTTGAGTGCTCACTTATTAAAACTTTCAAGGTAAAATTGTATTATAAAGTTACTAATATTAATATAACAATAAGCAGGGATTCCCCGTGTAAATAATAACATGATAACAACAAGGTACATTGATTTTCTTATAAAATGGCTTAAACGACATACAATATATGAATTTTTAATGGTTATTCTGATCTTCCAGACTGAAACACAGTGGAGGTTGTGTTCCCTAGCACTTCATTGTATATAAATGCTTTGAATAACACAGTTGAGGATAAAGAAGAGGGTAAATCTACCTTCCTGTTTTTTTTTATCATTAAATGACTTATTTCAAAAGGTTTTTGTGTCCAAGCTTTGCAAATTTCAGATCGAAAATCATTCTCCATAATTCTTCCTACATTTTGATTCAAGAAAATACAAAGCAGAATTTTGTAACCAACACCTATAATGTACTTCATTCCAAAATAATAAAATGTTCTCTACATGGTGCTTATTCATTTTTTATTCATGTATGTCAACTATTCTAGGGCTGCTAAAGTGCATTGATTTTTTCTGATTTAAAATGTTTGCATGTCATAAGCTCAAAACTTCTATATTCCATGCATGAAAGGATTTTTTTTTTTTTTGATAGGGAGGTGATGCTGAGGTTAACATTATAATTTACATTGTATTCACTGAACTCAGAATGCACTCTGGGAGTTATAAATCATTTCTCCACAGGCTAAAAGACTTATTCAAGAGCACTCAAGTTAATTATTCTCCAAAAAATCAGGTATGACAGTTAGGATTCTTTCTTGGTGAATTTTGTGACAGAAATCAGGAAACAGGTATAATGTGGTTTGGCATCTTGTATTCTTGAAAGGCTCAAAGTTTTGGCATACTGAAATAAAAAATACTTAATTGTTTACTAAAGGACTTCTATTTCTGATCAAAATCAATTAGTGGAAAACTTGAAAACAGAAATATGTAAGAAAAAACAGTTTTCAGGTACTGGATCTCACATAGATCAGGTCAGAGATTTCTGAGAGAGAAAAACAACGTGAACCCATGAGTTCTCCATCTTGTTGCCTGGAAAAGCTTGTAATCTGCAGCAGCACAAAGTGGCAACCAGAAGGAGTTGATGATCTCTGTGAATTGAGGATACAGAGTCGGAAGTCTGAGGTGACCAAAGCTGCGG
>NW_023602160.1:0-14432 GCF_014898055.3 Talpa occidentalis | reverse complement strand
ATCACACGCAAAAGTCAGTAGCCTTCCTATACACAAACAATAAATCTGAAGAAGAAGAAATCAAAAAACCACCCCTTTTATTATCGAAAAAAAAAAAATCAAATATTTGGGAATAAATCTAACAAAAGAGGTAAAAGGACCTATACAAAGAAAACTATAAAACACTGTTAAAAGAAATAGAAGAAGACACAAAGAAATGGAAAGACATCCCCTGCCATGGATGGAAGAATAAACATTATTAAAATGGCCATCCTACCAAAAGCAATATACAGATTCAATGCTATTCCAATCAAAATCTCAATGGCATTCTTCAAAGAAATAGAACAATTATTGATGAAATTCATATGGAATCACCAAAAACCCCGAATAGCCAAAGCGCTACTTGAAAAAAAAAAGAAGGAAATGGAGGCATCACACTCCCAGACTTCAAACTATACTACAAAGCCATAATCATCAAAACTGCATGGTATTGGCACAAGAACAGACATACAGACCAATGGAATCGAATAGAAAATCCAGAAATAAACCCACAGATTTATGTCAACTAATCTTTGACAAAGGAGCAAAGACTATGCATGGAGCAAAAGAAAGTTTGTTCAATAAATGGTGCTGGGAAAACTGGGTCGCTACATGCAAAAGAATGAAGCTTGACCACTACCTCACACCAACACAAAAATCAACTCAAAATGGATTAAAGAACTAGACATAAGACCTGAAACCATAAAATACATAGAAGGAAATATAGGCGAAACACTACGTGATTTGCACATCAAAGACATCTTTACAGACACATCACCCAAAGCAGTGATAGTGAAGAGAAAGATAAACAGCTGGGACTACATCAAATTAAAGAGCTTCTGCACAGCAAAAGAGACAATAACAAAAACAAAGAGAAACCCCACCAATGGGAGAACATTTTGCACCCAACACTAATGAAAAGGACTGATCACAAAAATCTGCAAAGAGCTATGAGACTCAGCAACAACAAAGAAAATAATCCAGTCAAAAAAAGGGCAGAAGAGCTAAAAAGAAACTTCTCTGAAAAAAATGCAAAATGGCCAACAGACATATGAAAAAATGTTCAACATCACTTGTCCAGGGAAATGCAAATCAAAACTACCATGAGATACCACTCACACCAGTGAGAATGGCACATATTAAAAACTAGCAACAACAAATGTTGGCGAGGATGTGGAGAAAAAGGAACTCTCCTGCACTGTTGGTGGGAGTGCAAACTGGTCCAACCACTATGGAGAGCTGTGTGGAGATTTCTGGACCTACTAAACATAGAGCTTCCATATGATCCAGCAATTCCACTCCTAGGTATTTAACCCAAAGGACACAGAAACATCAATTCCAAAGAGCACCTGCCTCCTATGTTATAGCAGCACTGTTTACAATAGCTAAGCTTTGGAAACAACCCAAATGCCCAAAATAAATGACACTGGATCAAGAAGATGTGGTACATATATACCATGGAATATTACTCAGCATTCAAAAAAGATAAACACATGCAATTTGCAGCAACATGGATGGCACTGGAAGGGATCATGCTCAGCGAAATAAGCCAAAAAGAAAAAGAAAAATACCGGATGGTCTCACTCATAGCAGGAATCTAGAAAACTTAAATAAGGGACCAGGAAAATGAATATAAGAAAGTGAAAATCAAATCAACAAAAAACTATGAACCAGAGACACTTTTTGGGGGGTGGGGGGGCGGGAGGGGAAGGATTGGGGTCAGAATGGGGCGTTGCAATTGTATGGGGGAATATAAAATAAAATTAATATTAAAAAAAAAAAATACATAATTTGTAGGTTAAATAAAGATTAATGAAGATTAAATGACACAATGTAGCAAAGCATCTTGCCAAATGTCAAGTATATAATGTTCTGTCAATATATGTTAGTTTCAAGCTGCTGTCCTTCTCCAACCTTAATGCTCAACATTTCCTGGGAGTAAAGATTGTTATGAGAAAGGGTGGGAATTGTAGGAAGATACCTTCCCTTCTCTGAGTTTCAGTAATACAGTCTACTTCCTCCCACCCATCAAATGTCAAAATAATTGCTATTTGCAGCCATGTCACCCTCATAAGTCTTTATTTTAGATATGTATCTATATTGATCTATGAGAGATGAATGGATGAATGGATGGATAATGCACGGATGGATGGATGATAGTTAGATGCCACTGACTACCCTATTTCAACTTCTAATATCAATTTTCACATTGTCTGTCACTTGGCATTTTTCCATATTAATCTGTCCCCCTCTTAAATTGTCTTGCAATCTTTTGCATTAAATTTTACAGCTTTGTATTGCCTTTTATGTTTCATTTTTTGTGTTGTCTTCCTAGATGATCTAAAGCTGTATTACAGAATACATCTTTAAATCATCACAGTTTGGGGCCTCCTCGATGGCGCAGCGGGTTGAGCGCCATGCTGTGAAGCTGTCCGCAGCCTCCGCAGCACCAGTTCAATTCACGGCCGGCCAGGGAGATTCCCACATGGCACAGCAGACCTCTCCTGTCTCACTTGCTACTCCCTAAGCAGTGTCTTTGGTCTGTCTGCCTGTTCTGCTCTCCACTCTCTGGTGAATTCTCTCACCCTCCCACGCCTCTGATCTGTACTCCAGTTCTTGTATAAATAAAAAAAAAAAAAAATCATCACAGTTTGCCTCTATATAATACTATTTTAAAACCAGACTAATTCATTATAGTGTGAAAATCTTATAACTGATTAATCCCATTTATTCTTCTGCCAGCTCTTGTGATATGATTATTTATGTTTTACCTCTGTAAATATAGCATGTCCCATAATACATTGTCATTATTTTTATTTCTACAGACATCTATCTGTTAAATCACCTTGTCATTAAATTCATTAAAACATTTTTAATGTTTATGCAGATATTTTCTCTGTTTATTTTGTAGGTCTCAGTATCATCTCTCTACAGTGTGAAAATTTGTTTTAACAATGATTGCAGTGCAGATCTCAAGGTAAAAACTTCTCACCTCTTCTTTTATGACTGAATTTTATTTCACTTTCTTTTGAGGAATATTCATATTGGATGTAGAATTCTAGACCTCTCCTTTTCTTAGCATTTTAAAAATACTAATATATTATCTTTTGACCATCATGTTTAACATGGCATCTCATCTGTAATTCTGGTACCTGTTCTCTTGTATGAATTATATACTTTCTCCTTGATTTACATTTGTAAAGATTAAATAAAAAACAAAAGATCACAGTATTTATACCCATCGAGTAATCATTAGATTGCACTTTTTTTGTTTTACTTTATGACTATAACCTCATTGAATTTTAATTTCTTTATCTGAAAAAAATAGTATTATGTGGTACACAATAACATTGAATCATACACATTTATATATAATTTTAATGACATTCACAACACAATTTCCAAATTACATGTATCTTTACATGGATAACATTCCTAAAGAAATCCAAAAGGTGGGCCTCCCCTGGTGGCGCAGCGGTTGAGCTCTGGGCTGCGAAACTGCCCGCAGCCTCTGCAGCACTGGTTTGATCCCCTGCTGCCAGCAAGGTTCCCACATGGCATGCAGACCTCTCCTGCAGTGCCCGCTGCTCCCCTCAGCAGTGTATTTCGTCAGTCTGCCTGTTCTGCGCCCCTCTCTGGCTCTCTCACCCTCCCACAGTTCTGACTGTACCCAGTGCTTGTATAAATAAATAAATAAATAAATAAATCTTTAAAAAATCTGAAAGGTGGAGTCAGTTTTCCCATTCTATAAGTGAAGAAACTGATGCCAGAGAGAACCGCATCACATTTTCTATATCTTACCTATGTCAAGTTTGTTGATGTCAAGATTTTTTTTTAAAGATTTATTTATTCATGCATACAAGAGCTGGGGTATAGGCCAGAGATGCAGGGGGTGAGAAGATTCACCAGAGAGAGAGTGGGAGCAGAACAGGCAGACTGACTGCAATACACTGCTGAGGGGAGCAGCTGGAGAGACAGGAGAGATCTGCTGCGCCGTGTGGGTATCTCCACGGCCAGCTGGGATTGAACCCACGCTGCAGAGGTTGCAGACAGCTTCATAGCACTGCACTCAACTGCCTGCACCACCAGGGAGGCCCTGATGTCAAGATGTTTTACATCTAGATAACAGCACCCAAGTCTTTTCAGTCTTGGTCTTGCTTTTTCTATGGCACAATTCTAAATACAATAGGATCAGGCCTAGGGGAGATCAACTGCCTCTATTCTTCAGGCCAATGTACATAAATGGTCTCATGATTTCCTTTCATTTCCCTTAATGCATTATAAACATTGCTGATTTGCTATTTTATGTCCTTCTTGGCTGTTTCTGAGCATTTTTCATGCTGCATTTCATCTCATTTCTTGTCTCTGTTTCCAAATGTAGCTATTTGTTCAGCTTGGTTTTGCTCTGTGAGGTGTTATTTACAATATCTACTAATTTAATCCATGTTCAGGGAGAACTGAGGAGTATTTTGTGTACCTTTGCAGAACATTCAGAAGTTAAGCCTGGAAGAACATATCCAGGACTGAAATCCTCCCTTTTTTGATCACCACCACATGTGGACATCGTGCTATTGTATATCGAGCCTTGGACCATGAAACAAAAATGGTAAATATTATTCACAAAACTGTGATTGATTGCGAGCTCTGTATGCCACATGCCCAGAATTAGTGTATTGCCTAATCACAAATTCTGTATAGAAACTCAGAGCGACACCTAGATCTGAGAATGTCAAAGAAGAAAGGGAATCACCCACATTCCTCTGATAGGCACCACAGGTGAAACTGACATGGCCACAGGGGGCAGGGGCTATCATACAGGGCCCAGAGGTGTCGAGTCAGAACCTGAGGTACTGAACCCATATCCATTCCATCCAACCCCTGACATTCCAGGAAAGCATCCCTGAGGTAGCTCTTGACTTCATCAAATGTTATTTACCTGCCTGTGTGTCTTCATCTAGGTGAGGTGGAGTTGAAAACTTTATTAAAGAGAAATCCACTCTCGGGCCTCCCTGGTGGCGCAAGCGGTTGAGCGCCGCACTATGAAGCTGTCCACAGCCTCTGCAGCACAATTTCGATCCCCGGCCGGCCAGGGAGCAACCCAATGGTGCAGCAGACCTCTCCTGACTTGCCTGCTTCTCCCCTCAGCAGTGTATTTCAGTCAGTCTGCCTGTTCTGTTCCCTAATCTGTCTATGGTGAATCCTCTCACCCCCGACATCTCTGGCCTGTAACCTGGTTCTTGTATGAATAAATAAATCTTTTTTTTTTTTAAAGGAGAAATCCTTTAAAAAAGTACAAATTTTAATCTCAGTACAAATTTTAATCATTTCTTTCTTTCTTTTTTTAAAGATTTATTTATACAAGAACTGGGGCACAGGCCAGAGGTGCGGGAGAGTAAGAAGATTCACCAGAGACAGAGTGGGGAACATAATAGGCAGATCCACTGAAATACACTGCTGAGGAGAGCAGCAGGCAAGACAGGAGAGGTCTGTGGCACCATGTGGTTAGCTCCCTGGCTAGCCGGGAATTGAACCCATGCTGCAGGGGCTACGGACAGCTTCACAGAGCCACACTCAACCCTCTGTGCCACCTAATCTTTTTTTTCAATATATAATACATCCTATAAGGCCAATGTCATTTAGTAAAAGCTCTACATTGATGAAGTACTTCAAATAGGTCATCGAAGTTAGCATTTGATCCAAACTTATTTATTTAAGAAAGAATACTTTGTGGGAAGAATTCAGTCTTTAAAAGGATTTTGAATTTCCAGTTTCTCTAGTCAGCTACTACTAATTAAACCAATAATACTATCATTTTTTGAGCACTAACTAAATGTTTTATATGACTTATATCAGTGAATTGTGAGGACTAAAGGCTTATAACATGTGATTTTAGACAAGTCACCTGATTTCTCTGCTCTTAGTTACCTCCTCAGGAAACACGGATGCTAATAACCTGCCACCTTGAGGAGGCACCAGTGAGGATAAAATGAAATTATTTCTGTACAAGGCAATTGAATGCTGTTTGAGTGTTCAAGTAAGACATAAATATTTTTAACTTATAATACCTTAAAATTTTTTACCAGTAACTGACGAACTAATTCAGTATACATTGTTTATGTTATATGTTTTCCACTCTTCAAAACTTTGGTCATGTTAGATTTTCCACCTGAAACATTCATCCATCTTTCCATCAAGATGTCTGTAAATCTATATAATACTTCAAAGCTCAATTCAAATGGTCCTATTCTTGAAGATTTTCTGATTTTCCAGACAAGGTAATTTTTCCTCCTTTGAACACTCATAACTTTTTCCTTTTTTCTGTGGCAATTTTTCTCTATTTTGAATTGCCACTATTTTATCCTCTCATTTTGCACTTGTAGATTTTGAGTCCCTCAAGACTAGACCTTGCACGATATAAATGTTAGAAATATATATGTATGATTCCTTTGTATTAAAAAATAAACAGTACATTATGATTGCCAAATGTTTTTATAGGCATTGATGACTGAATTCCAACTTTATCTAGTATTGGGAGGGTTAAAGACAGCAAGATCTTTTCTGACTACTGGATTTGAGATAAAATACAAGGAATGAGGTCATCAATATTTGTTGAAGCTCTGTCATTTGGTGGTTGTCTAAGGGACATAGGCTTCTTTGTCTTTGGAATATATCCTTCCTTAGTTCTATAAAGGGCCTTATTAAAGAGTTACTTTGGCTATGCAAATGTGTGGGAAAACTGCTTAAAACAGAGTGCCATGTATTTTCATTAGTCATTCAAATTGGGTTCATTAGGAAGAAGGTGCCCCAGCAGAGTCAGGCAAATTTATTGTGTATGTTTTGCAGTCTTCCTGATGGTGAGTTTAGAATGCAATTATTAGAGGAACAGTGAGAAGCAAACTCCAATCCAGTGAAAGACTTTACCGAATGGACTCCACACCCGATATCTTCCCAGACTCCTAACTGTGCGTGAGCTGCAGTCAGGACAGCCAATGAAGTTCTTTCTCTGCCATTAGGACTAGGAATCTAACTGAGTTTGCAGCAGGGGGAGGCTGGGGAGAGAGCCATCTAGAGCAGTTCTGCCTTTCACTCGCCCAGCCCAAGCTTTTATTAAAGATATGAACAAAGGAACAAGAAAATAGCATGCAATTGTGTTTTTGCTCATACAGATGAATAAGTTACTGCTGAAAACAAGTTTTCCTTATTAGTAGGGAACATGCACACAAGTCAGCACATCCTCAGAGAACAGGAGTCAATTCTGGGAAGAAGTTCTACTTGCAAAACTTCTAATGTCCTGGAACTCCATATGCAGAATAAACAGGTATTCTCCAAAAACTCCAGCTCCCTCAGGGTGATGGGCACCAACATGCATGCCTTGTGATACAACTCCCAGAATGCATGAGAACCACACTTGCTGAATGGGTAGTAGTTTGGAAGGAGCAGGGGCAGTGCAACTGAAAGGGGAGGAAGGAACAGAGAAGTCAAGGGGTAAATGCTTCTCCTGGTCTTTGTATCTTTTCTGGCTTTAGTGCTTTTTCAGGTGGAACAATTCATAGTCCAGTGAATATGGAATGGAAGTTGCTCTTTTGAACCTCTGGTGGATTCAACTTGGGGAGTGTATTTTGATCTTTGTTTCTCTCCCAACCCTCTGGGCCCTGCCCAACCTCTTGCTTGTGTTTCTTGTCAGGAGGTTACCTTAGATTCCTTCTCCTGGCAGCTGTGGGCCCTGCCTATTTGGCTTAACATTGTTCTGAGAGGGGATGCAAAATTTTGGAGTTCGACAGGAAGTTCGTATTTTGAAATCCTTTTATCCCTTACTCTTCTTTTCTCTCTATTCCCTTTGAATCTCTCACCAATTAAAAATCTTTGCACACACTACAACACACCTAGCTTTGATGGTATGGGTAGCACAAACCCTGGGCAATATGGATTTATTTCTCTTAACAGTTTTGGATCTCTGGACACCCATCAGTTTCACTTGGTATCAATTTTGGTTCCCTGTGGTTTTACTAGCTATCACAGTTTCTAAAAACTATTGCTTTATGGGGGGAGATGTGTTTCCTCTGTACAGAAGTTAGCCAGGGAAGTTATAAACAGATAACAGAAGAAACTGTTGACTCATTTTTTTCCTTTGGGGAATGGAGTTCCCCAAGGGATGAGTTGGCAGTAACATCCCCACCCTAATTTGCTCTGTCAAGCCCCACAAAAGTTATTTTTAAGTTAAAAACATCAACTTTAAGAAAAAAGTATTTGCATATTCTGTTTGCTTATTTTGAATCAGAAGGACTTGCCAGGGATGAGGCATATGTCCTCTGGCATGAGGTGTTGGCCATTGCTGATGGTACAATGAAGTCTTTTCCCTGTAGGTGGCTGTCATTTGTGGTGAGGAAAGTGGTATCAAGAAAATAAATTTAACAATATTCCAGAAAATAAGCTAAATGAAACAACAAATCCTTTATGCAGGTAAAAACAGAGAAAAGTTCTCCAAGAGATTTAGGAATTTTCTAGAGACAGGCAAATTCCCTTTCAAATGGAAAATAGTCTTTGGCAATTAAGGAAAACATCATAATAGAATAAGGCTCAACTCAGCATCAGGAATTATGACTGATGTTCTCTCCATTGGAATACTGGGAGTGAAGGTGAGACCTCCCCATGATGTTGAGACAGGTGTTCCCAACATGTCCAGAACTATCCTCCCCAAGGATCAGCAAAGAGCACACATAATACTTCATAATTTCTCTGACTACATTTATACAGAGAAATTCAATATTTTCAGGAGAAACTTTTACCACCTCCATAGATACTTAAGATAATTGGGCATATTACCCAAAATTGGGACTTTTAAAAATAAACTTTCTACTGAAAAATCCTATCTAAATGGCAGGGTGAACATCTAATTACAATATATTTGTTCTTCATCATAGGGGTCACCCTCTCCTCATCATGCGAGTCTCTCTCAGCAATCCCCATCCAATT
Organism: Talpa occidentalis; assembly: GCF_014898055.3. Lineage (NCBI taxonomy): Eukaryota > Metazoa > Chordata > Mammalia > Eulipotyphla > Talpidae > Talpa > Talpa occidentalis. The sequence goes on along the minus strand of NW_023602160.1, from coordinate 5,441 downwards.
CCTTAGCTCAGGATATATACCCCCCATTTTTGTTCATTGTCTTTGGAATCCATGTGTCTATAGAATTCCCATATGTGCATAGTTTTTTTTTTTCCCCTCCTACTAACCTGTATCATAGTAATTTGATTATTCAACCAGCACAAGAAGAATCCATGAGATAGGAAGAAACTCCCTCTCTTCCCCCACAAGACAATGGTGCCAACAGACAAAGGAGAAATATCAGAGTGAGGATATCCAGAATATATGTGACCCTGAGTTTATAGATGGAGCTATTGTTGCCAGTGCCTCTGGACATGTACTTTTCTAACTGTGGTCATATTCAGTATTACTATGACTATAATTTATTTTAAATGTTCTTCAGCAGAGTCTAAAATGTAAGGCAAAATAAGTAAAGTTTTAAATTTTGTTGCTCCATGTCTGTAAAACTCTTATTAAACAAAATAAAAAATATCAATAATAAATTAAATAAGCAAATAATTAAACTAAACATGCCTACCACTAAAAACAAAGCAAGAAAACACACCAAGATGATTATGATTTTCTAAGAGAAATGAACTGTGTTTTCATATTTATCTGGGATGTGATATTTAGTAGTAAATTTATCTCCGATTCATCTCTTGTTAAATACATTTTAATGGTATCTGGTATTTCAACAAATGCATTATTTTTCTGGAAAACAATCTTTACCATTTTTCTTCTGATGCTCATCCTTTTTGGTACCTTTTGAACAAGTATCATACGAAATAGATCAAGATTCTAGTTTTAGTTCTGCTGTTGTGTTAAGCATTTTATATTCATGTTTTCATGTAATCTCCCTAACAAGTTTGTGAGGGGGGTGTTGTTAAGTTCATTTTATGGTTAAGGCAACGAAACGTCATAGCATAAGTTAGTTTGTGCTGAGAGAGTGCATAATTAGCTATGCTGGCCTGATGCCAAATCTACTGGCTTCCACAGTACATATTCTCAACTCCTGTTCTATATAGCTCTGGGGCCACATCCCTTTTTTCCAACCAAGTCTCTGTGATTCTAGGAAAAGCAGGAGACATCCCATGCATTGAGTGGTTTTCTTCTGTCACTCCAAACCTAGTTTTTAATGTTTAGATCTTTAATTAATTATGAACATTTTGAATAAAAAATAATAAATTTAACCACCATTAAATTTCGGGAGAAATATAGATAAAGCCAAGAAATTGAATTTATATGTTTGGAGTTATTCATGCACAGCATTAATATTTTCCATTGCACCCAAATATTTATTGTTATATAGATATCATTGTCAAGTTACAGGGAAAAATCCCCCACCCCTGTAGGTTCTTTTTCAGCTAGACATGTAATTGAAACAGAATCAGACAGGTTAGCAAAGGAAAAATAATGGATTTAATAACATCCATATAGAGAATTCACATGATTATAAGTTCTAAAAGATGATGGAATAGACAAGGGATACTTATTCTGTATTTAAGGACCTGGGATGTCAAGAGAAAAAGCCAGTGGAGGCTTTACATCACAAGGAAAGTACAGCACTCTATTAATCTTAAAGTAAAAGATAAATTTCTTTGATATGGATAAATTTACACCCAGATGATACTCCTCAAACTACATTATTCTAGGTCACAAAAAGGGGAACAGTGCTTGCTTCTTTTGAAACCATGTATAACCTGGGAAAATGTGAAGGGAACTCCTTAGTGGTACAAGGCGTTAAGCATGAGCAGTGTGAAGCTAACCACAGCTACTGTAGCATGAGTTTGATCCCTGGTCTGGGAGCTGACCCACATGGCGCAGCAGACCTCTCCTGTCTAGCCCGCTGCTCCCCTCAGCAGTGTATTTCAGTCAATCTGACTGTTCTGCTCCCCACTCTGTCTCTGGTGAATCCTCTCACTCCCTGCCTCCCCACCTTTGGCCTATACTCCAGATCTTGTATGCATGAAAAATGTGTCACAGATTTAGTATCCTCACCCATATAATCAAAATTGCAAGACATGACTCAGACTCAGCATACAATAACAGTGTTTATTAACAAAGGGAAACTTGGGAAAAAGGAAAGAGTTTCTTTTTTTTTAAATAGCTCTTCCAATAAGTGATGTTTGTTTAACCAGCCCAATTTTTATTTATTTATTTTTTAAAGATTTATTCATTTAATCAAGAAATGGGGTACAGGCCAGAGGTGCAGGAGGGTAAGAGAATTCACCAGAGATAGAGCAGGGAGCAGATTAGGCAGATGGACCAAAAACACTGCTGAGGGGAGCAGCGGGCAAGGCAGGAGAGGTCTGCTGCGCCATGTGGGAATCTCCCTGGCTGGCCAGGAATCCAATCTGTGCAGCAGAGGCTGCGGGCAGATTCACAGCACTGCACTCAACCCGCTGCACCGCCGGGGAGGCCCAAAAGGAGAGTTTCTAAGTCTATTAATGGTCTTCTGTCTTACCCCAGATAGTATCCAGTACCCAGATTGTGTCCAGCCCAAAAGCTGTCATGCAAAATGGTGTTGTCCCTTTGATTAGCGCCTAGAACTAGGGACACACAGATAATCGGTCAGCCAGGACCCAACTCAAATGGTGGCAGCTGGAGGTAGTCACAGGTGGTGTTGCTGAGGTGGCACTGCAGCAACCACTGACAGCAACACAAAAGCAGGGCTGGACAGTGCCAGATGTACCAGGAGGCATTGCCTTACAAGCTAGAGGTGCAGGTGGCAGTCAGGTGGCAGTGCTGAAGGATTAGAAACAGTAGATAGCTTAGAGATGGCTGAGAAGCTCTTAGAGATGGTCAGCAGTGTTGGTCAGCAGCAGTTAGTAGGCAGTGATATGGAAGGTCAGGCACCAGGGTACCTTTCAGAGGTGCCGGGCGAAGTGCAGTTGCACCTATCAGCAGGTGATGTGGAAGCAGAGTCTGAGGCAGGAACAGGGGTCAGGAAGGGATTCAAATTGGAGATTAGATGCAAAGGTCTTGATGAATGAGTCTGAAGTAAAGGTTTTGATGAATGAAGGTCTGGACCTGTATGAACGAATGCATTTGCTGCCCTGCTATACTTCTTTCAGGGTGTCTGACTTTTAAATCTGACCCATTTTCAAAACTGCTGCAAGGCTGACAAATTAAAAAAAAAAGATGACTAATTTGCCTAAATTCCTACTACTTGTAACAGTTCAAGTCTTCTCTAGAGTCTAAGATTTTAGCCACTAAGCATGTTGTCTTCTATGAAGTGAAACTACTATAAGGATTGTGAATTTTACCTTGTGATTCAGGCTGAAATAAAATTACAAGTGAAAAATTTTTGCTTGTGCATATTTAAAATACTTTAGAAACAAATTTGGAATATGTGAAAGTCATTGGTCATAAGGTGAAACTATCATCTGTATTAGCAAATTGAGTTATGAGAAAAATGTGAAAGGACTTTTTCTATTAATATGAAATATGAAGTAAAAGGAGAGAAGGAGGGAGGAAAAGGATAAAGAAAATACTTTTCCCTTACCTTGTATGTTGTGGGCAATGATATCTATATTCAGTTTTTACAAGGCTTACATTTCATCCTTGGTTTATGTTGTATTATGCTTGTGTGGAGTGCCTATTTATGCTGGCTGAAATTAATATATAAATCATACCTCCTAATTTGACATCAACTATAGTAATAGTAATAGTCGGTAGAAAATAATAATGCCCTGGATGCCTTGTAAACATTATTTCCAATTATCCGAACTCCTACCATGAGTCCTACCAGCAATGACTAGCCTGTTTTACAGATGAGGTTTAGTAATTTGAGGAAGTATCCAAAATTATTGAGAAGTAGAACTGAACTAGGATTTAACACAGCTCTAAAGCAAGCCTCGCGTCCTTGTACCAAGCAATACCTTCCACAGGGAAGGCAGCAACATCCTGGGAAGGGGTAGAAATCTAAGAACACCCAGATCTTTCTGAGTAATTGTGTTAATAAACAAGCAATTAATATATTTCTAAATTGCCAGACTTTACCTAGATGAAGTCAGCTCTTAGGAGGCTGGAGCACAGTTCCTAACTTTGCTGCTGATCAAGAGCTCTGGGTTTGGCTCATCTGTCAGTGGTAGATTCTTGGTCATGCCCACCCAGGGCCAGAGGGCAGCCTGCCAGCCCATCACTGCTGCTCCATCTTTGTCATCCGTGTTACTGGGTTACACGCCGACAGCCCCCTTGGGTTTTTAAATTTTTAGAAAAAGGATAGTTTTTATATACAACAAATGTGTGGAATTTGGATTCTTTGGAAATTAAAAATCTCAATTATTTTTCCTCAAAGAAAGTGACCCTTTGAGAGGGCAAAGGAAATGATCATCTCATTACTGACTTAGTTGGTCACACATATAAACAAATTAGGGGACAAAGGAGAATTCCTATGAAATTCTGGGAAATCCAGATACCTATTCAATGCACTTGCTATGTGTCAGCTACTACTCTAAGTGCTGGGAACATACCAAAACTGACAGACTCCTGATGCCCATGGAGAGTAAATTTAATGAGAGACAATGCAATAAACATATTAGCAAATGAATTCACAATACAATGTCAGATAATGGAAAGTACTATAAAGAAAACTGGCAGACTGCTCTGCTCCCCGCTCTGCTCTGGTGAATTCTCTCCTCCCGCGCTTCTGACTGTACCCAGTGCATGTATAAACAAACAAACAAACAAATAAATAAAACATGCCTCTATAAAAAAATTATTTAAAAAAAAAAAAAAAAAAAAAAAAAAAAACTGGCAGAGTAAGGGGCCTGTTGTCTCCATATTTGACACAGGTGGTCAGAGAATGTTATTTTTTTTTGATTGGCAGCTCAGAAATCAGTTATGTTTCAAACAAATTGTTTTCCAAATGCTAGCTTAAGTATGACATAAAATGAAGAAAAGACTACCTCACATTTTCTGAACAACTTCATTTCTGACATGATGCTAAGTTTTTCAGAGCGCCTGTATTTAATCCTCACTCCAGCACTGGGCCTGTCTTTCTGCTGCTTCAATCAGAGTAGCTTCATTTTCCCCCCTATGTGCAGAACTTTGCTACAAATTTTTCTTTGGAGATGGTTTTATATCTAAAGCTCCTTCCTTAGACCAAAAGTTCATTACACAAAGGAACAAACTGACCTCCAAAGGGGAGCACTCAACTCATCAAGGATGCCGTGCTCCTATGCGCCAAGGAGGACGCAGCAGGACCCTCTCTGCCCCCCTTGTAAGTTTGCCCTGGTCCTCGGTTCCCGCTCTGCACTGAGCAGCACCCAGTGTGCCTGTCGGGCAATCTAGCTTTTCAGAACAGGGGAAGGCCAGCTTCGAGCCCAGGGCAAAATGAACCCAGTAGCCTAGCAAAACCTCATCTCAGAGCTCAGCACCTGGTTGATCCAGTCTGCATCTTGAAAATGATGCAACTGATGACAATTTCGTGTGCAGACACCAAAGTTGTGCCTCCAGCAGGATCACAAGCAACTAAAGCA
>NW_023602159.1:0-14434 GCF_014898055.3 Talpa occidentalis | reverse complement strand
AAACTAGCAACAACAAATGTTGGCGAGGTTGTGGAGAAAAAGGAACTCTCCTGCACTGCTGGTGGGAGTGCAAACTGGTCAAAACACTATGGAGAGCTGTGCGGAGATTTCTTGACCTACTAAAACATAGAGCTTCCATATGATCCAGCAATTCCACTCCTAGGGATTACCCAAAGGACACAGAAACATCCATTCCAAAGAGCACCTGCACCCCTGTTTATAGCAGCACTATTTCAATAGCTAAGCTTTGGAAACAAAACCCAAATGCCCCAAAATAGAGGACTGGATCAAGAAAGATGTGGTACATATACACCATGGAATATTACTCAGCAATCAAAAAAGGTAAACACATGCAATTTGCAGCAACATGGATGGAGCTGGAAAGATCATGCTCAGCAACAATAAGCCAAGAAAGAAAAAGAAAAATACGGAGGGTCTCACTCATAGCAGGAATCTAGAAAACTTAAATAAGAAGACCAGGAAAAAGACTAAACTATAAGAAAGTAAAAATCAAAATCAACAAACAACTATGAACCAGAGACACTCTATGGGTGTGTGGGGGCAGGGAAAAGGAGGGATTGGGTTCAAAATAAGGGGGTTGCAATTGTATGGGGAATATAAAAAAAATTAAAATTAAAAAAAAAGAGAAGCGGGATTGCAGAAATGTGAGCAGTTTGCCTCCCATCAGGGAGGCCACCCAGTACCCTGGAGGACTGGGGTGCAGTCACTGCCACACTCTTAATAATTAAATTACCAAATACTTTAATATTCCAAGCTCTGTACTGCAGATACATTTTAAGCTTCCATTTCTCTAGCTCAGGTCTGCTTCAGGTTGGAAGGCTACAGAGAAGGAGGGGGGCAGGGCACAAAATGGCTTCTCTATTTCCCTGCCTAAAATTCAATTCCTCTTCTCCCTCTGGCACTATGGCGGGTGGGTGGTGGAATCCTCAGGGTGAAGAGTTATGGAGGAAGGAGAGGAAATACGGGGCAGAAATCTTGCTTTTACCCAGGCAAATCTGTTTTGGTTACCGGGACTCTGACAGGTGTGTGGGAAGTTCTCTCACTACTCTGGTAGAACAGGTGATATGGAAAGCATTGTTCCTTGGCTGTGGTTCATGGCGTCCCATTGACCGCACCTACATAGAACATGCCTGTGTTGGCTGAGGTTCCTTCAGTGTTTACATGAACATGAAAACTGAGCGGTACTCCCAAAATCCCCGAACTTGTATGCTTTAAAGAGGTTCTGTCTTCTGCCGCATAAAGACAAAGCATACTCTTTAGTAAGAAAGAACTTTAATAAAATAGTATGCATAGAGAGAAAAGAGAAGAAAGAATAATAGTTTTCCAACAAAACCACCCAAGTTACCCATCCCCTAGTGAGTAAAATGCCCAGCCAAACAGGGTCAGGCCAAAGTGGGGCCACTGAGACCCAAAAGCTTGGCACAAAGTCTAAGGCACCTTTTGGCTGGGAACCACAGGAAAGGGGGAAGAAAGGGCCAGGCAAGTCTGGGAAGAAAGGAGCAAAATCAGAGTTCAAATCAAGATAATGGCTGCCATTCTCAGCCTTCCCATGGGTCTCTCCCCCATGTCTCTACCAAGTGTCTCTATGTATCTGACTCCACATGTCTCCATCTATGTCCCCCAAATCCCTGCTGCAAGTACAAAGTTGAGAATCCAATGTTGCCCTTCGTCCTCACATCTTTATTTTCCACGTGCATCTCAAGTCAGTCCCCCCCCCCCCAAGTCCTATTTTCACAGCTCAGCTCTACCCTTCATTAGGCAGAGCAGGGAACATGCTGGAACTTCCCCTCTTTATGGAGATCACTGTGTAACAATCCCTCTGTCACATTTGCAGGAAGCCTTTCTCCGGGCTTCATTTTTAAATGACTCTAGGTAGACATTTATACTAAAGATTCCTTTTCTGGTCTTAGGGAAATAGGAACTGAGCAGTTGTCAAGGAGAGCTGATTTCATAAATGCAGCCCCTCCTCTGCTGCCCCAGGTCTCTTTAGCTACTCCCCAACCTGTAGATTACCTTTTGCAGATTTGAACCAAATCTACCAGACTCCTGGATTCCAGGAATAAATACCTCAAAGTGTTGACTTTGAATCTTTCCTCTCTTTTTCTCTTTCTTTCTTCTGGATTTAGACAGAAAAAGGGGTATTTAAACATAATGATACAAGCCACACAAATTGAAACTGTCTCATAGGCTGCTACAAAAGCTCTTTTTTTGCTAAACTGACAAAATTACTTGTCAGTCACGGTCAGTAAATCTATCCTGAAGGAGCTCACTAGGACTGCAGGTGGGAGAATACAGCATTTTAGCAGATGGAATCTCTAAGACAAAGGGACATACAATGGTATTCCAGAGTTTACTCCTAAGGGATTAGTGCTTGCCCTGAGATATCAAATAAGTGTAGAAAACAACAGTTTCCTATTTCTCTAATAGTTAAAGCAATTTTACATTTCTTCAGTGGCTGTGGAATAACCTTAATAAATAATACAGTTTCCATGGGTTTAAAGAATCAGCGGCATGAAGTAGATACAGAATAGTTTTCTTTTTCATTACAGCTGAAGTTTATCCACCCTCTTTCAAAATCCAGTGAAATCATGGAATAAATATGAAAAATCCATCAAAATGGCATGGTAAAGCAAAGAAATATTTGAAAGAGTGAATGTTCCAGACAAACAAATAGGAACTTGTAGACGATACAAGAATTAAAGCAAATGGGGACGCACTGACAGTCACAAAACACATAGACACAGAGAGGATAGTGGGCAGGTCTACCAGGAAACTGTGTGGGCTATTTAAAGATCCAGGTAGAACTGACAGAAGGATAAGTGAATCCTGTGGCTCCCACGAAGGGTGGGGGTCAGAGTGGGGGTGGGGATGGGGGTTTGAGGGGTGGGGAACAGTTCTATCCACACTCTGCCAGCTCTCACAGCAACAGATCACATTCAGTTTTCGAAAGTGAGACTTCTGACACCTAAGACTATCAGAAAAGGTTCTGTGACTAGAAACCTGTGTCCTTCTTATGGAAATGGTAAGGAAGGAATAGGGTGATCCTCAGCCCAGAAGATAAATCTCCTATCATCCCCCCAGGGAATGCCAATCCCCCCAGGGAATGCCAACCAGCAGCATGTCAGCTCTTTGTCTCAATAAATATGGGTTAAAGAGGAAATCAAAATTAACAACAGAGACAATTTAGAAAACATGATAGCAGAATTACACAGTAAAAATGATGGGACACTTCCATGCCTTTTTCAAATCAGTGCATGGAATTTCTCCCAGATTTATGCTGGAACTCAGTTCGTGTTTCTTTAATATATAAAAAGACTAGGTCCCAATTTAAGATGAGGTACCTTTGTAGATCGCTGGATATTTAAGTCCCACTCATCATTGTGGGGGTCCCTTTTCATTCCTGGCACTAGAAATTTTCTGTTATTTTGTTCAGAAAGGTGTTTTGTTTTGATTGAGGTAACATTGGTTTATAACATTGTGTATATATATACACACACACACACACATATATATATATATATATATATATATATATATATATTCCTAATACATATATTAGGAATGCAGGAAAATTGTTTGTGACATCTGTTAGTGTGCTGATCGGAATGCAGGTTTGGCTAATCTGGCTGCCTAGACAGTTGTCTCCTTCCTCACTGCTCCCTGTGCATCAGCCCTCCTGAAGCTTAGTCTATGAGGACAACTTCCCCTTAAACTGGAGGAGAGTTCTTTGGTCAAGGGTAAAGGAGTAGCTGTGATTCCCTGCTTGAATCTCTCCAAACAAACTCTCAAGACAGGTATTTAAAAAAAAAAGATGAAAAAAACACTGCATTTATTTAGCTTAGCTTAGGGACTTCCCATTCATCAGCTCATCCTGTCTTGAGGAGAATGTCTGATTTTATTTCTGTTCATTGTGCTTTGGTTATTTACTTTTCTATGCTTCATTTCTCACTGGGGTCCTCCAACTATACTGTTACTTTTTGTTTCCCAAATTATGTTTTGTTGTTGTTGTTGCTATTTCTCCATTCTTTCACATGGAAAATATGTAAACCTACCACAATACTGTGGATTCCTCAGACCAAGTTAGTAATTCCCTCGTCTGCCCTTCCATGCCCTTGTTGGTGACAACTATGTTACAGCACTTCTGTAATATGTTACTTATGTGCAATTACATATATGCCTGTGTGATTCTTAGGTTATAAGCTTCTTTTGAAAATGGATGGAATCTAGGTTACTTATTTTGTATCACTTGTGATACAAAAAGTAAGTAGCTTCAAACCTGTGTAGAATGAATGAATGAATCAACTGTAGAAAGGGAAGTAACTATGTAAAGGAAAGACACACCTTGTCCACTTGACAGGAGTAGAAATTAAAGCAAGTAATGAAAACTGGTTGGAAAAGTCTCAAATGCCAAGGATCAGCTCTGTAGTATATTGAGAAATCATTTCAATATTTTAGTCAAAGTAGAAGCTTGGTGCTATGGTTTCTTGCAGAAATATTTAAAATTAATTAGAAGGAAGGAAAGACTAAAGGTTAAAATGTTTGAATAAAGATAAATGGCAAAATTCAAAGTCCCTAAGAAAAGTGTGTAGGAAATCCCTTAGGATGGCTAATAAACTCTGATAATAATCCTTCTGACTTTCTCCCACAAGCTCCACAGGATACGAGTTTTTCTCCCTGCTCTACCTAGAACTTTTTAAATATCCACAGTTTGCCCATGGGTTTTCAGGCTTTTTTTTAAGATTTATCTTACTTATTTATGCATACAAGAGCTGGGGAGCAGGCCAGACGTGTGGGGCATGACAGGATTCACCAGAGACAGAGTGGGAAGTAGAATAGGAATATCTACTGAAATACACTGCTGAGGGGAGCAGCAGGTAAGACAGGAGAAGTCTGCTGTGCTATGTGGGTTAGCTCCCTGGCTGGGGATCGAACTCATGCTGCAGTGGCTGCTGATAGCTTGATAGTGCTGAGATTTTAACCCCTGCGCCACCAGGGAGGCCCCAGTTGTCAGGTTTGAGGTGTAGCCAGGTTTATGAAAAAGTCCAAGAGCAGTTACTAAGTATGAGCCAACTTGTCTTCAAGGCGTGCCTGCTTTCTCCATGATTTGCCCCAGACTGCTCTCAATTCACCATGCCAAATTGTTAGGGGGAAAAGGATGTCATATCGGGGCTGCCCTATAACAAAATGACAGTTAATGGGAACTCTCAATAAATAGAGATACTACCCCATCAATACTAATAATAATGCATTACTTTTCTAGAAACATAATTATCTACCTGTTGCTAAAAATGTAGCATTAGTTCATTGTTCTCTGCCTAATTTCTATATGTTGACATTTGAAAAATACCTCTGGCTAACATAGTTATTAGAAAACTTGTTGGTGCGCAATAAATGACTGTGGAATTGTAACAGGGTGGTCCCCAGGAAAGGGGGAGGTTCCCTGCCCCACCCAAGGGAGGGTGGAGCTGAGCAGGAAGAGGAGAAGCTGCAGAAGAGACTGAGGAAGGAAGCAGGATGGAGCCAGGAGACCTGGAGGAGGCGCATGGAACCTAGAGACACGTGAAGAAACTGCGCTTGCCTTTTGGTCGTGGACTGGGTGACACAGATGTGGGTGAGACCCGTGGGGAGGTGACAGTGGCAGCTTTTATCTTGATGTTGATTTTGCTCTTTTCCTTCCGGGCTTGTTTGGTTGTTTCTGGCCCTTTTCTGTGGGTCCCCACTGGAAGATGCTTTAGACTTGTGGCAGGCTTTGGGGCCTTGCTCTGGGCCAATCCCGTTTGGATGGACTTTTACCCACGAGGGGACGGGTAACTTTGGGTGCTTCATTTAGAAACTAGACTCTGCATTACCTGTATTGTTTCCTAGTTTTATTAAAGTTCCTTCCCATTAAAGTCTCCTATGTTTTGTGTTGATGCGGTGGATGGCAGAACCCATTTAGAACAGGCAGGTTTGCGGGGTTTGGGCTGCCCTTCTCCCTGTCCTATAACAGAATACATGATTCATTAATATATTTTACTGGTGTTGGATGGTCTCAAATTGCAGTTTAAGATATTCTCAATTTCATATCCTGTTTACCCTTTAATATAACTCACATACAATAAATACCCAACTCCTAAGAAAGTTGCTTCTAGCATAAACAACCAGTTCAATCAATGCTTATACATTCTAACTTTAAATACTCAAAAATCACTTATCTTACTCCATATTCAAGTGAGTTAGCAAGATCAGAAGTGTCACAGAGTGTCGTTGAGTGACGGAAAATAAATTATAAGAACATACATACTAAATGATTTCATTAGCAAAATAATTCAATCTTTATCATGTCAAAGTTATAAATAATATGTATTAATTTATAAAATACTGCTACACTAAAGCCTTACATCTGCAGACTCTTTGAGAACCGGAATTTTTGGTTCATTGGTTATTCTAATTGTTGTAGAGCAACCCCGATACTAACATAATTAATGAAAATTGACTATGCATCACAATAGAACCAGATAAATAATTTTCAAAGAAAGAAAAAAATACTATATTTGGCTTTAAATAATTTGATCTGTGGATTTAGATGTTACTTTAGGACCTCATGGGGTAACTTTGGGTGCTTCATTTAGAAACTAGACTCTTTGCCTTACCTGTATTGTTTCCTAGTTTTATTAAAGTTCCTTCCCATTAAAGTCTCATATGTTTTGTGTTAATGCGGCAGATGGCAGAACCCATGTAGAATAGGCAGATTTGCGGGGTTTGGGCTGCCCCTCTCCCTGTCCTATAACAGTACCTCAAATCCATCAACATGAAAATTGATTATTGAAGAATCACATTTTTCTAAAAAAATAAAGCTTGTTCTCTGAATATATGAGGATAAATAGTAATTTATGAACTATTTATTTATCAGCCCAAGAAAGACTTCTCCCAAAATATAATCTGACCAACAGATACAAAATTTGAGAACCAGAAACATAGTTGGGAATATAAAAGGAAGTGATGGGGATATTTTTTAAAACATAAAATTTTAAATGATGCATGTTCAGCTGGCACAGAGTGATTTGAGAGAATGTAATGTCTCTAACAGCCCACACAATAAAGTGATTTAACATGTGCATTCAGCAGACTTCCCAGGGTCACCATATTGCTAAAGTCAACTCTGCTTGAGCCTGGTGTTTCTAATCTTATTTCCTGGTATTTTCTGCCTGGTTCTGCCTTTCTACTTCCCTGATTGGCTTTTATCTTCTTGACTCTTCTCCTACCAGGTGGTAAACAAATCCCTGCTGAGTGGTAAACAAACCTCTAGGCTAGGCAAGACCTCTGGGAATTGCAGCTGCCACAGTTGTAAAAAGAAGTCTAAACTCTTAAAGAGATGAAGAACCTTTAAAGGAAGTAGAGAGCAAAGCCTTGAAGTTTTTCTACAGTTTCACCATTTGTACTAAAGTTGGCTGAAAAGAAGTCAGTAAGAAAGATAGCTACAGGCAATGGGACATGGAGAAGAGCTATTCAAAGCAATGATCCTAAAAAATATTTTCTTTGAAACAAATCACTAAGCCCTAAGTCAAATATTATTTCACTGGCAAACACCACAATTCCTGGTATTGTAATAATACTTTTTTTCATGTTTCTGTGTACTTAGAAGTTTATAAGGCTCTTTTCCATATGTTATCTTATTGATCACAGTCTCCTCAAACTGCCTTTGCAGCCTTCCCCCCAGCTCTAGCCTTCTGATCAGTCCCCACATGCTACTGGCTTTAAACATTCACTGTCCTTTTCATTTTTTATGCAGCTCAAAATTCCTCCTCCTATTGACCTGTCCAAATCTTATTTGGCATCTAAGACCAAATTCAAAATACTATTTCCTCTGAAAAACCTTCCTTCTGGCAACCAATGTCTATGCATATTACTTGATTACAACTGAAAGGCTCTGGTTGCTGTCACAATGACCTTTCCATTAGGATACCTGAGTGGCCACAGGAAGTGGTAAATGATCCAAGAGAACAGGACAAAATGGTGATTTTACATGATCTAGCCTCAGAGACTCACGTCAGCATTTCTGCTACATTCTACTTATTCCAATGGATACCTCCCATACAATACAGGTGAGAACTACACAAGACACCAGTATCAGGAGGCGAAGATCATTGAGTCCCTTCTTGGAGGCTGGCTGCCACAAGAGTGACAAAAACTGATAAAAACAAGTGTGATGAAAACTGATAAGGCAAGAAGCATCACCTTTAGGGAATAGTACAATCTTCAAAAACACTGAGTAAAAAAATAATATCTTATAAACACATAAATAACCAATCTAGTAACATTATTCTCAAAGATTCAAGTGTAAAGAATTTAAAACAAGTAATGTGTGTCATATCTGTCTTTAAAAAAATGATTTGAAGAGTAAAAAGAGAACTGGACAATGAGGTTATCATAATGAAATATGATGGAGAACTGTCATCCTCCCTCTTTTTGCCATGGGAGCATCTAGAACTTCAGAGATCATTATGAATACTGTTTAATACCAACAGCAGTTCATCACAAAGTGTGCCTAGTAGAGCAAAACCATATTCTATTCCTTTATAAAAATGGAAATTTAAGATTCTGTAACATAAATTCACATCCATTAACAGTAAACAATAATTATTGCAAATTGACTAACCATTCAAAAAATTTTCTCCTATAATTCACCACATTATAGCTGAGATGAATTGAGCACAAAGTAAACCAGAATCCCAAGGGTTAAAAATATTTAGCATTCAATTGCTAGTTCACTTCTTGCCCTCTGATAACCAGGAACAAAATTGCTTTTCTGTTGCATAAAGTATCTTTCAAATTCAATTGCTTATCTCCTCATTCATTCAAGAAAGAGAGACCTCAGATTTACAGGAACCAGAGCCCATAATACAAATATAGTATATTAAACATACTGCAGAATCTTCTGAAAAATAACCAAAACACAGTCTATTGATTTTAACCTTCTATATCAAGGTATTCTCCAGTGGTCTCAACTGGATGCTGGCTATGAGAAATTCCAATTATTTGAATTTCTATATATAGGATAAGCATTTAGTTATCAACACACACCATAAAACATATTTTCATCTGTTATTAAAGCACTATTACTATGTTGAATTGAATGTATTTCTACTGTGAACTCAACTGCCAGTGAAGCGGGAGAGGCAGCATTTTCTGTAGGAGATTCCCTCTGCAGACCTGTTTTATGAGCACTGTCTTGTAGCAACCTTGGATTTGCTTTTGGATAAATAAAATAAAACCTCAAAGAGAGATTTTTGATAGTCCCTCTTCTTCCTTCACTACCTTTCTCCTCCTCTTATGTACAATTATTCATTGCCTTGGTTTTAATAAACAGATTGTGTTGCTAAAGTTTGTTTCTCTATATGAATAACTTTGCCCAGTGCCTGCAAGCTTATAGAAATGCTTCTAGTGCAGGGCTATCTCTTACAGAATCCTGAGCTCACTTAATTTCAGCAAAATACCATACAGTGGGGCTGAGATGTACATGACTTCTTATCACACTGATTCCAATTTTGATTAAAACAAGTTTGCAGACTAGGAAATGGAGCCAAATTAAATGTATTTCTAGGATGGCGTGGAAGTTGGTGATATCAGTGTTTGCTAGAATCTCCTGAAGAGCATCACTGCTCTTCATGGTTCAGAAACCAGCAGAATTGGAGCAGCATGGAGAGGAGAGAGGAAAGCTGGTTTCATCAGGAATGCTAAAAAATATCTTTTTTTAGTATCCTCTTTCTACAAGAACTGAGCAGTTGATTTCTGAGAAAGCTTGGTGGGTTTCCCAGTTACTTCTAGAGATGATTTGTTCATAGTTGAGTGACCACTAAAGAGCAAAGAAAATTCTGGGCCTTATTAGCTTCTACTTTCATTTTATATAAAACTTTGTAACTCTTATGATTTATTTCAGGTTATAAAATAAGTAGATATGCATAAAATAAAGTATAAAGAGAATGAAATGAAAATCACCTCTGATTCCAGAATAGTTATTATTAATAATCTGGTATATATTTGTCCAGGGTTTTCTATTCACATATTATTTGCATGCATGAAATCATACCCTCTATTCAACCCTATATTCTGTATTATTCACTAATGTTAACTTATTATTATTTCCTTACTATATAATAGTTATTTAATATTTTAGCTATGAAATAATTCATCATTCAAATGTTCCATAATTTATTGATCATTTTTGTATCATTTCATTTTTACCTTTACATATTACATCAAATACTTTAATAAACAACTTTGAACATATGCTTTGGTCTGTATTTCTAATTGGTTTCTCATAATGAATTTCTAAATTAGGAATTTTTACCAGCAATTTATTTAGGAAGAGACAATCTCCAATTTCATCATTCTTTTAACAAATAATTTAAAGGAAAATAATATGAAAATTAATCAAGCCCCACAAAGCCTATATGCAAATTTTTGGTCAAGTCCTGTGTGTATTTGCTTGTGTTTTTTTTAAATTTTTTAATTCAAATACAATTTAAGTACAGAGAAATGCTCTGGTTCTAAGTGTTATAGTTTGGTGAGTTTTGACAAATGAATACACCCAAAAACTCATATCTCCATCAATATATAGAATATTACCATCACCCTAGAAAGTTCCCAAGTACCCCTTCTTAGTCAACCTTTACACCTAGAAGGAACAACTACTGTGATCTTTTTCAAAACAGATAAGCTCTGCCTGTTCTAGTTGTTTTTATACAATGTATTCTCATGTGTCTTGCTTTTTTCCTTCAGCATAACGTTTCTCAGAGATTCATTCACGTTACTGATATATTGGTAATCAATTTTTTATTGTTGAATAATATTGGATGAATATAATAAAATTAGTCTAGCCATTTTATCAGTGAAATTTGTTTCTAGTTTTTGGCTATTATGAATAAAACTGCTACAAAAATCCAGTTGTCTTTTCAGACACTTTACTTCATTTTTATTGGGTAAATAGCTATGACTATAATTTCTGAGTCATAAGGTGGGTTATTTTTAATTTTGTAAGAAACTGTCAAATTATAGTCTAAGTAGTTGTACCACATTGCATTCCCTCCAACATTTAGCATTCATGTTTTTTTCCTTAATTTTAGCCATTTTAGAAGGTGTGAAGTGGTATCTAATTCAGATTACACTTCCCCTGTGAGTAATAATAAAGCAGTTTTTTATGTACTTACAGATCATGTTTCCTTGTGAAGTATCTGAATTGTTTACATCTTTTGCCAGTCTTTTTAATACTGAGTAGAAGGAAATTTTTGATAATCTGGTTGTGGTCTTTAATATATATATTTTGCATTAAATATTTAATAAATATCATGTATATATGATATTTTATTACAGTATAGGACTTGACTATTTCCTCACTAAGAACTCCTCATGACTATTTCCTCACTAAGAACTCCTCATATACAAAGTTATTTTCCTATAGCATGTTCTAGAAGTTTTATAACTTTGGATTTTATATTAAAGTCAAAGATTCACATTGGATTATTTTATATGTAGTATGAAATAGGTCCAGAAGTATTTGGTTGTCCATGTGGATTTCTAGGTGTTCCAGAACCCGTTTCAAATATCTTTTTTTATCAGTTGCTTTGGCACCTTTGTTTAGAACCTGTTGACTTGTGAGTATTGGTCTATTGTGAGTATATTTGTGGAACAACAATTCTATCCCACTGATTAAATCAGAAACAGTTCAAAGCAACAGCTATCTATGCCCACAGTCTACAGTGACCCCCTCCCAAAATAACTCTGAGATGTTACATCAGTCAAGGCGTTCTTGTCCATGTCACCCATCACACCCATCACTGCCCACATCCAACAACAGTGCAATTTAAATGCACAGCAATCAGTATTACCTGCAATGAAGTCTTCATTGTCTGAGTTTGATATCCACACACAGATTGTGAGAAAGAGATTTGATTTCCAGAAGTGTTGTTTGGGATGTGCTCCAAGGAAGTGCAAGTAGACAGAGACAGAGAGAGAGAAAAAGGGAGACAAACTATATATGTTTCGTTGACAAACAGGTTGCCCTTGTAGAAAATAGACACTCAACCCTGCTGAAATCCAGTAGAATATTCCTCAAAATATCTCACAGTGGTAAAGGAAAACTAGTCCATCATCTTCCTTTTCCTGGCTTAAGGGCTGCCCCAGAGGAACTTGGGTGGCTACACCCATTAAACAAACTTCCATGGCACCAGAAAAAGCCTTAGTCTAGACCATCGCTGATGGAGAAAACTTAACAGTGTGTATGAAACTCAGAGGTGGGACTGCAAAGTTATCAGTTGGGCACTCTGGGTGCCTGATTCAGTCACCAATTACTTTCTTAATTTATACTGGAGGTAGCAAGCAGAGGAAGAATAGCTAAGGCATTTTACAGAATGGAGAGGCCCACTACCCATGAAGAGATGTCCATTACCAAACACAATTCAAGGAGCTAGGAGAGGGAAGTAACCAATGAGACTGAGTTCAGTTCTGCTGTAGAATTTGCTTGTGCTCCTCCTCCACCGGCAGGTTTTCCTCTGTTAGGTCAAGGTGACATAATACACATATCTACATGTCTTTGTTGATGTGCTTATTGTTGGGGGGAAGGGCACAGTTCACTAAGTAATAAATATGGTAATGGAGGGCACTGTTTTCTACAACATGACCGGAAGTGTTCTAAACATGCCATCTATCTCATCTCAATGAATCTTCACAGTGCTATGGAAATAAATACAGTACAGATATTACCCCATGATATGAATTAGGACTTTGAGACACAGAAATGCAGTATATAGTCAGTTATTATCATGATAATGCTGAATAACAAATAACCCCCAAAAACTTTCCATGACTGACAACAACAAACATTTATTTTTTTCACCCTAAACTTGTGGGTCAGCTATGATGGTTCTGTGGGCAAAACTGGGATTAGCAAACTAGGTACCAAATTGCAGGTTGGGTTGGACTCCAAGTTACAATTTGGGATTAGTTCTGATCTATTCTCTTTCTGAGAACAAGTTACTGCCCAACGTTTGTTCTTGTCATGGCTAATGGTAGAAACACAAGAGACAAACCGAAATCAGCAAGTACATTAATATTGGCACTGTATGTTAGTACACATTCTAATCAAAGCTTCTCCCTTGATAAAATGTCTTAAAAAATTAAATTACATCAAAAACAATATTTTGGGGTAGAAAAATATAGTCACCAAAAATAGGAAGAATGGAAAATTTGCATAATACAAATGCAATCTGCCACAGATATTAAATAACTCGCTCTTATTTATTAAGTGGTAAAACTAGGATCAAAACACAATTCTTTTTTTAAATCCCTGCTCAAAACCTTTACAATATTCTGGTTTATCAGGAGGGGCTAAAATGAGTAGGTGGAATTCAGTGAAACTTAAAATCTAAACATTTAAAATGTTTCTAAAATTTATACATAAACAATGACTGCTAGGCAAGTAGTAGAATAGAAAATAGGATTCTTCTCTTAGTGTTGGTGAGGACATGGTCCAGCAACTAAATTGTAATTGTTAAGTACTAACAATTGTTAAGTTAACAATTGTTAAGTTAAAACATATCTCCAACAATATCTGATAAAAAAGAGTTGGAAACCTGATTTCAATGAATACACTCCATTGTTTTTAAATAGTGGCTTCAGTCTGATTTCTGGTCTGTTCCAAGCCTCAGCTTTGTCCATTGAAAAATGAGGGATAGTACTGGATGAATTTAATTTCTATGCTTTTAATAAACCCTTGAGACTGCTTTGAGAAAACTTATAAATTCACTCCTCTACCAGGACCTCCATAGTATGAAGGTAGCTAGAAATAAAACACTGGGGATGAGCACCAATTACTCCAATCAGCAATAATTAAAAATTAGTTTGGAGGATGCATTCCAAAATTAAAGCTCCCACACACTTGTTGACTACAACACATTTTCTTTATTCTTCCTTAATTTGTAAATTTGTTAGGATTTTCTATAAATGCTCAGAGTCCTTTCCAATGTTGGGTATTTAACTTGACAGAAAGTTAGGTGGGTCAAAAATTTCAATACACCTTTTCAGGAAGTCTATAGTTTACACAAAGTATTATTTGGCTTTTGTGAGCTATTTCACCAAAGGG
This sequence comes from Talpa occidentalis, assembly GCF_014898055.3. NCBI lineage: Eukaryota > Metazoa > Chordata > Mammalia > Eulipotyphla > Talpidae > Talpa > Talpa occidentalis. The sequence continues at coordinate 294 of NW_023602159.1, read as the reverse complement.
CAATGAAATATCATTCCAAGAATATCTCAAAGATCAAAGAAAGGAAAGGTCTAGTTCACTTCTTTTCCTCTTAAATGATTAAGAAAAGAAGAACACAACTTGGATTGTTTCACATAAATTGTGAAGGCCAATTGAAGGGAGAAATCTTCACCCATAGCTGTACAAGATCGAGTATCTCAATATCTGAGTTTCTTGACGTCTTGTTATATAATATATTCTTCTCATAACACCCAGTTACGCTTTTGCATATAGAAAGTTTCAAAGAAAATTCTGTTGAATAAATGAATTAACAAA
>NW_023602158.1:0-14437 GCF_014898055.3 Talpa occidentalis | reverse complement strand
GGCATGTGATTTTTGTTTTCTGGAAAGGAGTTGGAAAGACAGCCAAGAGCCTAGAGGGAAGTTTCCTCTTCCTTTACCAATTTAGGCAGATTGATAATGCTCTCCCAAGTTTTTGATATAAAGAACCTAATTATTCCAAATCAAAGACTATAAACAGGAATGAATGATAACCTTGGATTCTCTTTATTCCTTTAGGTCCTTACTACAGTTTTCATAGCACCTGCTATTTCTCTGGTTTTCTCTCACTGCCTCACCTCTTGCATGTACTATAAAAGTCACAACATCACAAGATTCTCCTTCAGGCTGATTCCTCCTCTCTCAGAATTTCTTCCTTTAATTGCTCATTCAGTCCCACGGTTTCTGAAAGCCTGGTGAAGCCACTTCCTGCTTCGATATGACCAGGTGTGTACTAGATCCTAGGAGGCACCATTTAGTCTGAATAACTTTGAAAGATATGTAAACCTATGTCAAGTTGTCCCACCTAATTCACCAATTTGGGAGGTTAGGGTGGTGAGTGTGGCCACATTCTTTCATGATAGAAATGACTTCACCAATTCCTGTTGAAACAATAGTGCTCATTCTAGAGGCTTCTGGATATAATTCCTCTTACATTGCTCATGGCCTTCTTTAATGGTGAGTCTTCTAGGTACACACATGGCCTTCAAGAGGTAGATGCATTGATGTGTAATGGTACTCATGGGGAAATGTAAAATGCTGATGGCTTTAGAATACCACCATTTGGTCACCACCAAAGTAATCATTCCTCGGACTAAGTTCATAGACAAAAGCTAAACTTAGTGGGCAAAAAGTATGATGAAAAACAGAATATTTATAGAACCTCAAAAATACCTCCCCATTTTATCTATTAAAAGTAAAATTAAACCTGGCAGTTATCATCTTAGTCAATCACTATTAATGCGAAAAACATACCGCTTGACAAGAAGCACTGAGAAGGCCACTGTATGGTTCCTGGAACATTCCTGACAAAAACGCATAACCTAACTCTTAATCACCAGGAGACATCAGAGAAACCCAAACTGAGGAAAATTCTACAAACAACTACCCTGTTATCCTGTACTCTCAAAAAAAAAAAAAAATTACAAGTTCATAAAACATAGAGAAAGAGGAGCTGTTTCAAGATAAAAGGGGTTCATGAGATACACTGTAGGGTAAATGATTTTCAGGTTTTTTTACCCTCCTGCCATTAGGATTGCCCCGCCTGATGGGGCACCTGCAGTTGTTATACTGTTGTAGGCTGTGCTGTTTACTTCTGTGGCCCATGGCTCAGTTCACCAAGAAAAGCAGAGGCAGGAGAGAGAACAGGAGAGAAGTGGAGAGAGAATGCCAGAAGAGAGAGAGAAGCCCAGAGTGAAGACTTGCTGGGGCCTTGGAGGCCTTCCCACCTCCTGGGCCCCTGGCACCACTGCCTGTTGTGTACCTGGTTGCTGCTCTACATGCAAAAGCTCAAAAAAAAGCCTGAGAAAGCCACCGAGGGCTCCAGGACTCTCTACCTGGTTTGCTCGACTCATAGACAACCTGCACTGTGTCCTCCTGCCCCTACACACACCATATGATTCCAGGTCAGATCTGGGCCAGAAAAGGTACATTAGTGGGCAACTGGCAAAATCCAAATGAGACTCTACCTTCGATGATACTATTGTTTGAATGCCAATTTTTTTTGGGGGAGGGGGAGCAATTGTACTATGAGTATTAAAAAAAAGTCCTTTTTTTTAAGAAAATACACACTGCAATATTTAGAGGTAAAAGAACATCACGTCTATAATTTATTCTCCAATATTTCAGAAAAAATTATGTGTGTATAGAGAATAATAAAGCATGATCATACAGTAAAATTTGAGGAATTTGGAAAGGATACGTGATAATTTGTACTACTTTTGCTACTTGTCAGTATGGGATTATTTCATAATATAAAGATTTAAAACAGCTCATAATTTTAAAAATAGTAACATTTATTGAAAACTTAATGGATACATATCAAGGAATTACTAAATAGTCTTCAAAACACCTAGTATATGTAATCTCTTAATCTTCACAATAACCCTATCTGGTGGGTACTGTTATTATTTTCAAGTTAAAGATAGTTCAGAGGTTAAAAAAAAAACTTGACCAAAGTCACCCTGTGAGCAGCAGTAGAGCCATAATTTAAACAGGCTGTTTGATTCCAGCGCTCATGTACTTTACCTAGGTGCCATGTATAAATTACTGGAGGTCGCTTAGATAAATCAGCCCGCTGCCTGTGGAGTTTAGCTCCCTGAAAATTTCTCAGCAACATCACATCCTGTGGTTACACACAGGTGACTCTGGCTGAGATGAGATGCACAGTTTTAAGAACAATTTTTTAAAAAAAAATTTTTGTTTGTTTATTTATTTTTATACCATTGTTCATTTTTGTACAATGTTTGATTTCTTCTCTCAGATGTAGTCCCCATAAAATTACCACCGCCAAGACACCCATGAACCATCACCATAGACTCTTGTACTCTTCCTTCCCATTTCGACCCCTCTCTCTTCCGCGCCCCTGATGAATATCTCCAATTTAGAATTTGCCTGCTAGTTTTGTCTTTTTTTCCTGATCCCTTGTATAGTTTCGCTTTGTTCATCCTATAAGTGAAACCATTCATTTTTTTTTTCTTTTTCCTTCTGACTTATTTCACTGAGCATAATCCCTTCTATTTCCATCCATGTTGCTGCAAATGGCTTAAGTTTATCTTTTTTGATTGCTGAGTAGTATTCCATTGTTTAAAACATAACTTTAAACAGTAATAGGAAATAAATGAATATTCTTACCTCTATGTGGTTCCTTTTCTCCCCTGGTTCTAGCCAATGAAATGTGAACAGGAGTGATGTGTATCATTGCCAAAGTGACTAGAGTACACAAATTGAAATGGCAGAGCCGCAAAATAGAAAAAAAACTGATATTGGAGTCACTGGATGAAGGACAGATGCCTGCACACATCATCCCTACCCTGTTAGATTTTGAATGAACAAGAACTAAAGCCACTGAGCTGTGGGGGTTGGCTGTAGTGTAGTTTAGCCTAGTCCAGACTATGTAGGCTTCAAGGATTTAAATGCCTGCAGGGGCTTGATAGCTTGGCAATTGAAATGAATGAAATAGCTGGGAATGAATCTTAGAGAAGGGACGAGGGTGTGGAGGGGAGCTATGTAGATTTGGAGACTTTTAGATAAATAGCTACTGCTTAGTTCTAGCTCATTCTCTTATGAAGTACTGTGGGGCCAGCATTGCCAGATCTTAATTGAATTTTTTTTTTTTTTTTTCTAAAAAAAGCTGGAAATCTGGATTTTGGTGTGAAATCTCTCAGTTTTTAAATGCTTGCAGTGCCTATGGATTAGAAAAACAAAGACAAAAAATGAGATAATCTTGGCTGTTTCCTAAGTATAGGTATGTATCTACTTCAAATGTTTATGCACTTGCTGGTCCTTCTGCCTGGAATGTTCTTCCACTAGACTCCTGCAAGACTTGTTCCTGCTTATCTTTAGGGCTTTGTACAAATGTCACCCTCTCAGCGAGGCATGGGCTAGCCACCCTCTTAAAAATCATACAACCCTCCCCTCTCTCCTTAAACTTTCTCCCTGTTCCCTGCTTTTTTCCTTCTCTATATGATCTATCACCTTCTAAAATTATAGTTATTTAAAAAGTATTGATTGTCCTGCCCATTTCCTACCATAATGGTAGGAATGAATCAGAGTGATGAGGGCAAGGATTTTTTTATCTTGCTTTATTCACTTTTGTTATGCCAAGTGCCTAGAACAGTGCCAGACACAAAGAAAGGGCTCAACATTCATTTAAGCACATGAATCTAAAAAATACGATACTGACAAAGCACATCTGAAGATCTGATTCCCTTGACGGGTCATCAGGTACACCTTCTGTTTTAGAACCTTATTAAACAGTCTTTGGAGAAAAGTGCCAAGTTTTAGAATTGTAAACAGTTTCCTGTCTCCCGTAAAGTAGATGTTTGATTATTTTGTTCTGGGAAATGGACCACAAGGGGTTTTATGAAAAGTCTTGTCAATCCCAGGGAGACTCATGCCTGCCTGTGTCTTCACAGAGTACTGTGATGATAACCTACTTTTCATGTGCCTCTGCTACAAATTTGTTCACACCCAAATTTCTGTCTCAGTCCTGGTGTGTGGACTGGTCCTGTTCTTCACAGTGACATGAGCCAAAACATTCTCTTTTGCTTTTGAAGCTGGATTGAGTTAAGTTTCTGTCACTGTGAATGAAAGCACTCTGTCAAATTTTATGTGACTTTGGACAAGCTGTTCCACTTTGAATCTGTTTCTTTACTCATAATAAGGAGGGAGGGTCAGATTCAATGAATTTTAAAACCTTTTCCAGGATTTTAACATTCCAGAATACTAAGAGACTTAAGATCCCCAATACATGGAGCCCTAACTGTTTTGACTTGGGGTGAACTTAGTGTCCTGGAGCCACTTGCTGCCCCCTCTCTGTCCCTGTCACCACCAGCCCTCAGACTTGTGGTGACTCGCAGGCCCACCTCCTCTGGGGATTGATTGTTCTGGCCACATGTTCAGGACCTGCTCCTGTTGGCAGAGTCACTTGTATTTTACTTCTAGAATCGCCAACTATGTCTTCCAACATGATGCTTGATGGCAGACTTTAATTTCTCTCTCACTACAACTCCATTTGGCCTTTCCCTGTTCTCTCATTCCAGGCCTCAATAAAGTCAGATTTGCTTGTTAATCTGCAGCAAAGAGACATTTTTAGATCTTTCATTCCAGGACCTATTTTGTATTGAGATTGTTCTTTCCTTTTCTGCCTCATTCCATTTTCCTCTGGAATAGGTAGGAATCTTAGTTTATCAACCCAAGCTAGAAAGTTATGCTATATTCTTTTCATTAAATCATACTAGATAGAATCTGATTCTGGGTCTGAGTTTGGCAGGGCTGGAGTCATTAACAGAGATTCAATTCAATCGTAGTCATGAAGAGAGATTCCTCCCCTCCCCTCAGAGGCAGACAAAGGTCCTGAGGGGCCTTATCAGGAGCAAAACATTGCGGGGAGGGGTTCTCCCAGTTCAGGGTATGCAGTTTACTGTGAATATGCTTATTTTCCTAACCTACACAGCACCCCAGTGTCTGGAAGGTTCTGAACCACACCTGGGCATGAAAGTCAAAACAAGTAATGTTTATGGAATGTTATTAAAGTGCCAGGGACTTAGCAGTGCCTTACATAAATAATTTCATAAGAGTCAACTGCTCTTTAATCTAGAGCAATCTTTCCCTGGATAACTCACAGTTCTCCCTCATCCCCTTCGGCTCTTTGCCCAAGTATTACCTTCTCAGCAACAGCTAACCTGACCCCCACATCTCTCCTCCACTCTTCACCCTCCCCACTTCCCTGTCCTTTTCCCTGGTTCTACTTTATTCCTGTCACACTTCTTTTTTTTTTGCTTTGGTTTTTTTTTTTTTTTTTCCTATCACACTTCTAACTTACTCTGCTCTGTGACTTATGTACTACTAGTGTTTTCTGTTTGTTTGCCAACTAGCATGTAAACTCCACAAGGGTAGGATCTTTCTTTGGTTTGCTTTTGTCTCCCAAGCCTCCCTAAAACAGTAGTTGGCATATAGCTCCATAAATGCCTGTAGCATATAAAAACAAGCCCACTTCACAGATGAGACACCTAAAGGGAAATAACTATTATATGTCACAATGCCAGCGAGTGGCAGAGCGTGGGTTCAAATCCAGGCCATATGACTCCTTTTAGCCTCTCCGTCATCTTAGTGTGAATTGGGTGTCCCCAGGTTTGGCTCTGGCCTCCCTGGGCACCGGGCATGACAAGGCCACTCCTCCAGAGGCCCTGAAGTGCGCCCGTGGCACTAAGTGAGAAGACTGTGGGTCCCCATCTTCAACAAGCTCATGAGTTTCCTTCTCCCTCACCTTAGCCCCTTCCCTGCCCCCAAACATGATCCTCTTCCAGAATCATATATCCTCAGTGAGATGAAATTTTCTTTTAGACCAAGAAGAGTTTATCTTCTAGAAACACTCGCTTACCACCAGGCAAGTGATCCTGCAGCTAAGAAACAGAAGGATTGGCCGTTTTCTTGAAATAAGGAGGTGGAATATCCAGAGAACAAAATAGAAATAGCCGTGTGTGCGTGTGTTTGGTGTGGGTATGTGTGTGTTAGTGTGTGTGCATGTAACAAGCATGACTTTCTTATTCCAAGTCCCCTTCCCACAGCAGATGCAAGATCCTCTCTTCCTCTTCTTCTAAGTCCATTCTCCAACCCAGCCCTGCTCCCAAGGCCAGAACACCTCTGACTGGAACAGACTTGTTCAAAGCCCACCTCCCAGGACGGCGGGGGAGTGGAGCTCTCACTGCAAGTGTGAAAAAGAATGGTCCCTCCAACACTGGCTGATTTCCCCCAGTGCTTCCTCGGTACTTCCAGCTGCAGTATTTGATTAAAGCTTCCTTTAAAAACGACACTTCCACATTTGCAGAGATAGCTTATCTTTTGCATAAACCCTCTCTGCTCCCCACCATATCCACTGGTTAAGGGGTGTAGAGTGAGTGTGTGGATGTTTTGAAACCGAAAAGCACTACCCCTGTTGTGAAGGCCCTGACAAGTGGAAAGTGGACAGGCAGAAAGGCTGTCTGTGGCTGACTGCAGTCCTGAATGGACAGTGTGTGGAAAAGGGGACGGGTCATTTCTTTTTTCTTCTTTGACAGAAAGTTATGTCTTCAAAGCACAATCTCCCCTTTGGGACCGGAGCCCTCTGATGATGTTCACAAAAATAATAACACTAACAATAAAGATGAGGCTATTTCCCTCCCTCCCCCTGCCCCTACTTCCCTTCTAGAAAATCAACACTTGTGAATATTAACGGGAGGGGAAGGCAGAACATTCCCATAATTTCGCCTGCCAAAAGAGACCCTGGCACTTATCTGAAAAGACATCTGTGCTACATGACCAGGCTGAGGGAGATGTGCTTCCATCCTTGAACATTTCCTGTCTTTCTAGTGACTTCCTGTCTCTGTGTGATTGACAGGTATTTTTAGATGCCAGAGATTGAATAAAAACAAAACCAAATCCTGTTGGGATTCTTTCACAGCTGGGCCCTTCATGTTCTGTCTCTGAGTGAGTGGCAGGCAGCACTCACATGATCAGAGAGGAAGAGCTGAATACATCCATCCCTCCCCCCATAGAAAGACAAGGGGCCGGCCTGTGCTGTGGGCTCCCAGGTACCCCTGTCGCAGACCAGGCAGAGGCATACCCACTTCAGACGCTGACAGCCCCCTGAAACCAGAGTGGGGAGGTCTGAGGAACCCTGAGAGTGTCTCTTTTACTGGCTTCCTTTTTCCTCTCAAGTAATTAGGAGGCTGGGGGAATAAGGGGAGAAGTCTCTGACTGTATTGACTTGGCTCATTTTTTTTTTTTTTTAATAGAGGCATGTTTTATTTATTTATTTATTTGTTTGTTTGTTTTTGTTTATACAAGCACTGGGTACAGTCAGAAGCGCGGGAGGGTGAGAGAATTCACCAGAGCCAGAGCAGGGAGCAGAGCAGGGAGCAGAGCAGGCAGAAGGACTGAAGTACGCTGTGAGGGGAGCAGCGGGCGGCAGGAGAGGTCTGCGCGCCATGCGGGACCCTCCTCCCGTGGCCTGGGAGCAGCCAGGGATCGAACCGGCGCTGCAGAGGCTGCGGGCAGCTTCGCAACCCAGCGCTCAACCGCTGCGCCACCGGGGAGGCATATTGACTTGGCTCATTCTTGCACCATGCTGTTCTCATTTGTAATGGGAAAGGGTGTGCAATAGTTAATACCAGATGCTATCGTTCTGAGGTAGGTGTAAGGCAGGCAGGACCAAGCCTCACGAAGCCAAGCTACTAAGTCAGGGTTCTAGAGACCACACTTTCCCCCCTTGGCCAGTAGTTCTCAGCCTTGAGGGTGCCTCGGAACCCCCCGGGAGGACTTTCCAGAGAGGGGCCTTTCAGTAAGTACTGGGGTGGGACGTGAGAATTTTCCTTTCTAACAGGTTCCCAGGTGATGCTGCTGTTACTAGTCTTAGGAGAGGTGTCACTTGCAGAGAACCTCTTCTCTAGTCCTCCCTGACAGCAGAGGAAGCTCTCTGAGAGAAGATGACCTGGTGGAGTCTAGGCCACCGGGTTGCAGCCTTCAGGATGCGCACCACTCCTTCCCACCTGAAGGGGGCAGCCTGGTTCTGCCTCATTTTATATGGAGGCCCAAGATAGCTGACGTTAGCTACTGATTAAATACTCCCATTTCCTGAAAATTTACATGAATAAATGTTAAGGCTTCCATGTGGAGTCTTGGCTAGGGACTCCCTTTAGTCTGAGTCATCACAACCTGGGCTGCCCAAGACTTTATTTATTGCGAGAATGAGGGCAGTTCTGATAATGTTGGACTCAAAGGCAGGACAGCGTCTCTTTCACTTGGAGTTTCCACAGCTAGCAAATGTTCCACAGACGAACAAACTACAACCTTGAATATTTGTGCAAGAGCTAATGGAAGAGAACCGCAGGAAGTGATGGAATGGGTTTTAAACCTGATTAGTCTTCCAGGGACTCTAGCCATTGGGTTTTTGAAAGCAAGCATGTCCTCTGAAGCTGAGTGGTTCTAACTTTTTCCTGTGAAACTGCAGACTTTACAAAAGCATTGCAGAGGGGTGTAGGAACAAAACCAGCCAGCAGGGGGGGGCCTCTAGCTTTGCACAGTAGTCTTGGCCTCTAGGGAGACTTCCCCATTCCTCTGCCCTTATTTAAAACCGAATTCTGTTATATTGCAAGATGTTTCAAACCTTTATTGGAAACAAAGTGAGCAATATGCAAACAATAACACACAAACAGTAATTAATGCACAATACTCAGTGAATGATAATACAGAAATAAACAACACACACAATTCCCAAACTAAACAAAAACCTTCTATTTATGCAGCAAACAGCCAGACTACCAAATCCAGAGGTAGACTGAATCAAGATATTGCAACTCTCCCACTCACGTAGCTGCCCAGTGAATAGGATTACCTAATACAGGGAAGGGAGGCTTTCTGGGGACATGGAAGGAATGGTGAGGCTGTGAAGTGGGCAGAAGGTATTTCTGAGGAAAAGAGAGAGTGACTGATTGGGAAAGATTTCATTGAGGACCCCCTCCCTGAAGCCAAGTGGCCAGATCTGGGAAGAGTATTTAAGGCAGGGCCTGAGGATGGTCAGAACATTCGATCATCTTCCCTAGTACATGCAGTGTCCCTACCAGCAGGTCTCTGCCCAACCTCCCTATATGTGAAGATGTGAAGTGGCACTATAGGGGCCCACTATCAGTAGGGGGTCTCTAAGGGCGGCTTAGGTGTACACTACTCCACTCCCATGCTCTTTCAAAGCTATCCCGGTGACCACAGTGATGATGCTTGGAGCACCACTCACCTGTAAGACAAGCTGTGGATGTGGGACAGAGCAGCTTCAAGTGAAGCAGCTAGGGATCAACCCACAATGAGACCCTGGGAGCAATGACTGACCCTCATTAGCAACATTATCTGTCACTTACCCTGATAAGTGGACACATGGTGGAGAGCTTAGCATCATTATAGGCCACTTTTCACTTAAGCACTTGCTTATGCTTTTGAATCACTCTTTTTCTAAAAGTCATACTCCTCTGTATGCTAAATCTGCTTTTGTAGTGTCATTATTCTCAAGGTTGTCTAAGCACAAAACTTTCTAGTTTCATTTCATGTTCTCTCCACCAGCCACATTCAGCCCGTCAAGAATTCCAGATTATTCTAACTCTTAAATGATCTCTATACTCTTCTCTCCATAGCTGCTAATTAGGATTCATCTAAAAACTAGTCTCTGCTTTTTTCTAATTCCATCTTCAACACTGATTCTGGATGATCTGAAAATCATATTTGATCATGGAGTTCCCTTGCTTAAAAAACAATTCTGGAGAGTGTGAGGCTGTAGTGTTTTCAGGAACGGACAGGGTATGAATAAGCAAATGAGAGAATGAATAGAAACAAAGAGACAGGGAAGAGGAATTGGGGGGTAGGAAAGGTTTTCTGAATTCCTGTCTCATGTCAGACCACCCACTGTGGTCCTGTAAATCCTACCATGCCTGGAGTTGAATTCCAAGTGACACAGGGGAATTAAAATTATGTTTAAAATCTGTTCCATTATTCATGCCCCTTCAGCCAGGCATGCTGCTCATTGCCTTCCTTACTCTCTCTCTGGATTCCAAAAGCACTTTGCATGGCTTCCCCAAGATTTACACTAATGAAGAAGGAGGTGCCACATGGTCAGATCGCTGTAGCTACAGATTATCCCCAGAGGATAATTATCCCCAGAGGATAATCTGTAGTCAGTTGGGTGGGTCTTCTGTAGTCAGTTGGGTGGGTCTTCCAACAAATGCTCCTTTTAGCCTTACCCACTCTTTAGCTGCAGAGAAGAATGTGGTCTTGGAAGCAGAGAAATGTTTCCTCTTTTCACATAAGTCCTTGTCTTCTATTGACCTCAGAAAAATATCTCTTTTTTTCTGAACATTCACACACATGCACAGTTCAGTTCTCATCCAAATGCTGTTACCGTGTTTTTGTCCTGAATATCTGTAGTTGCCCTTGACAGGAGCTAACAAGAAATCTCTTGTGGGTATCTCTGCTGCTGTGACTGGGGTGTCTCAGGGATGAGGGGAGGAAGAGCTGGTTTTTTATATTTATGCACCAGGGCAACCATGGTGTTTACTGTCTCTTTGGTCAGCTTCCAAACCAGCAGCACTGCACCCGCTAACAAGGGCTCCACGCTGGCCTGTCAGTTGTGAGGAATTGTGACTTTTAACTTGAGCAATTGGTGGTTTCATTTGAAGAGCAGCTTTACAAACACACATCAGAGTTTTGCCTGACAAAAATCCCTAATGCTCCACATGGCAGTGAAGCCCAAGGTGGGGCCAGGTACTACTGCTCAGACTGTCTGTTTCTGAGAGGCTGCTAAATATTGTTTATTGAGTAGGATTCATGGAGCAACTACTGTGTGTTGGGCATGATCTAGTCTTCAGGTACCCAAATATAAATAAGGTAGGGCCTACCGGGAACGACAGGTATGTGAGCAGGTAGATAGGACGCAGGGCCATAGGGTAGCAATGTGGGCAGGAGTCAAGGGCTGGAGGATATGAAGAGGTGGAGGGAATGGTGGAAGGTTTAAGGAATAGCTAATATTTGAGATGGTGTAAGAGGCAAGGAAGAACATTTTGAGGAGTGCCTGTGCCTAATATGGCACTTGTGACTTTACCTGTGTTGACTTATAAGCCATGCTCACAATGGCCCCGGGAGAAGAGGATTATTATTACTCCTATTTGCAGAGCAGAAAGCGGAGGCTTATGGAGGTTAAATCATTTGCTTGTGGTCACACACCTAGGAAGTCAAAGATTTGGAACTTGAGATATTGACAGATATATAGACAGCACTCAGGAAATATTTATGTTCTTGTTATTAAGAGTATGAAATCCAGGGCTACTGCCTTTAAAACCCAGGCCCTTGGTGCTGAGTTGGCAGCAGCACATGAGAGACGCGTGTCTGGTGGCACCCTGGAGCACTACTGGCAGGAGACCTTTGTGATGGCATTATTAAGGTTCGAGTTAAAACTTGGAGTCTCCCTAGGTATTTACCCAAAGGACACAGAAACATCAATTCCAAAGAGCACCCGCACCCCTATGTTTATAGCAGCACTGTTTACAATAGCTAAGCTTTGGAAACAACCCAAATGCCCAAAAATAGATGACTGGATCAAGAAGATGTGGTACATATATACCATGGAATATTACTCAGCATTCAAAAAAGATAAACACATGCAATTTGCGGCAACATGGATGGCGCTGGAAGGGATCATGCTCAGTGAAATAAGCCAAAAAGAAAAAGAAAAATACCGGATGGTCTCACTCATAGCAGGAATCTAGAAAACTTAAATAAGGGACCAGGAAAATGAATATAAGAAAGTGAAAATCAAAATCAACAAAAAACTATGAACCAGAGACACTTTTTGGGGGGTGGGGGGCGGGAAGGGAAGGATTGGGGTCAGAATGGGGCGTTTGCAATTGTATGGGGGAATATAAAAATAAAATTTATTATTTCTTTTTTTTTTTTTTCTAGGCATTTTTTCAGTTTTATTTTTTTTTTTTTTTTTTTTAATCTTAAATTTTATTTTTATATTCCCCCATACAATTGCAAACGCCCCATTCTGACCCCAATCCTTCCCCTCCCGCCCCCACACCCCCAAAAGTGTCTCTGGTTCATAGTTTTTTGTTGATTTGATTTTCACTTTCTTATATTCATTTTCCTGGTCCCTTATTTAAGTTTTCTAGATTCCTGCTATGAGTGAGACCATCCGGTATTTTTCTTTTCTTTTTGGCTTATTTCGCTGAACATGATCCCTTCCAGCGCCATCCATGTTGCTGCAAATTGCATGTGTTTATTTTTTTTTTGAATGCTGAGTAATATTCCATGGTATATATGTACCACATCTTCTTGATCCAGTCATCTACTTTTGGGCATTTGGGTTGTTTCCAAAGCTTAGCTATTGTAAACAGTGCTGCTATAAACATAGGGGTGCAGGTGCTCTTTGGAATTGATGTTTCTGTGTCCTTTGGGTAAATACCTAGGAGTGGAATTGCTGGATCATATGGAAGCTCTATGTTTAGTAGGTCCAGAAATCTCCACACAGCTCTCCATAGTGGCTGGACCAGTTTGCACTCCCACCAACAGTGCAGAAGAGTTCCTTTTTCTCCACACCTCGCCAACATTTGTTGTTGCTAGTTTTTTTAATATGTGCCATTCTCACTGGTGTGAGATGGTATCTCATGGTAGTTTTGATTTGCATTTCCCTGATTGCAAGTGATGTTGAACATTTTTCATATGTCTGTTGGCCATTTTGCATTTCCTCTTCAGAGAAGTTTCTTTTTAGCTCTTCTGCCCATTTTTTGACTGGATTATTTTCTTTGTTGTTGCTGAGTCTCATCAGCTCTTTGCAGATTTTTGTGATCAGTCCTTTATCATTAGTGTTGGGTGCAAAAATGATCTCCCAGTGGTGGGGTTTCTCTTTTTTGTTTTTGTTATTGTCTCTTTGCTGTGCAGAAGCTTTAATTTGATGTAGTCCCAGCTGTTTATCTTTGGCCTTCACTATCACTGCTTTGGGTGATGTGTCTGTAAAGATGTCTTTGATGTGCAAATCCCGTAGTGTTTCGCCTATTTTCCTTCTATGTATTTTATGGTTTCAGGTCTTATGTCTAGTTCTTTAATCCATTTTGAGTTGATTTTTGTGTATGGTGTGAGGTAGTGGTCAAGCTTCATTCTTTTGCATGTAGCGACCCAGTTTTCCCCAGCACCATTTATTGAACAAACTTTCTTTGCTCCATGCATAGTCTTTGCTCCTTTTGTCAAAGATTAGTTGACCATAAATTGTGGGTTTATTTCTGGATTTTCTATTCGATTCCATTGGTCTGCATGTCTGTTCTTGTTCCAATACCATGCAGTTTTGATGATTATGGCTTTGTAGTATAGTTTGAAGTCTGGGAGTTTGATGCCTCCATTTCCTTCTTTTTTTTCAGTAGTTTTGGCTATTCGGGTTTTTGGTGATTCCATATGAATTTCATCAATAATTGTTTCTATTTCTTTGAAGAATGCCATTGAGATTTTGATTGGAATAGCATTGAATCTGTATATTGCTTTTGGTAGGATGGCCATTTTAATACTGTTTATTCTTCCAATCCATGAGCAGGGGATGTTTTCCATTCTTTGTGTCTTTCTCTTTCTTTTAACAGTGTTTTATAGTTTCTTTGTATAGGTCCTTTACCTCTTTTGTTAGATTTATTCCCAATAATTGATTTTTTTTTTGTTTCAATAATAAAAGGGGTGGTTTTTTTGATTTCTTCTTCTTCAGATTTATTGTTTGTGTATAGGAAGGCTACTGACTTTTGCATGTGATTTTGTATCCTGCCACTTTAACTGAACTGACCGATGAGTTGAATAGTTTTTCTGTGGAGATTTTGGGGTTCCTCTATGTATATATCATATCATCTGCAAATAGTGATAGTTTTGACTTTCTTCTTTTCCTATTTGGATTCCTTGGATGTCTTCTCTTGTCTTATTGCTCTGGCTAGGACTTCCAGTATTATATTGAAAAGCAGTGGTGAGAGTGGACATCCTTGTCTTTGTTCCAGATCTTAATGGAATTGCTTTCAGCTTTTCACCATTGAGAATGATACTGGCTGTTGCTTGTCATAGATGGCCTTTATGATGTTGAGGTATGTTCCTTGTATCCCAATCCTTCAAGGGCTTTTATCATGAATGGGTGTTGCACTTTGTCGAAAGCTTTCTCAGCATCTATTGATATTATCATATGGTTTTTATATTTCTTTGTTGATGTGTTGATAACGTT
>NW_023602155.1:0-14451 GCF_014898055.3 Talpa occidentalis | reverse complement strand
TCCCACACATAGAGATTGTTGTATCCTAACTTTGCAAACTGTCTTGCGTACTTATGTGAAATGAATGCCTGCTAAAATGACATGTGCCTTAAAAAGGACAGGAAGAGAGCAAAATTTAAGGGACATGGCAGACAGTATTGACTGCTTACTCTGATCCATTCTTTTGTTCTTCCTTACTAACAGAATCCTATTTTTTTCTCTCTGTTGTGAGCTCTGCTTGGGGTTAAATCATGAATATTGTTACCAATCAGGGCCATTGACAGGACTGAGGATGGGCAGATGACAGAGATCTTACCAAGGACATCAAGAGAAACCTGTGAGGGTGTTAAGGGTTTCTTTTCTGATGAAAAGACAGAAAATGGGACATGCTAATTTCTCACCTTGGATGTTGCATTTTTGCCCAATGTGATTCCCAAAACCACTGCAGCCACCTTGCAACAATGAAAGCTACCTGAGGGCAAGTCAACATGTGGGTAAGGGTGGGGATAGTGAGATTCAGGATCCCTGGATGTCACAGAGAAATGAATTCACCTGTC
The DNA here is from genome assembly GCF_014898055.3 of Talpa occidentalis. Classification (NCBI taxonomy): domain Eukaryota; kingdom Metazoa; phylum Chordata; class Mammalia; order Eulipotyphla; family Talpidae; genus Talpa; species Talpa occidentalis. Next base: position 13,915 of record NW_023602155.1, on the reverse strand, counting down.
CAGGAGTTGCCCTCTGCACATATATATACATACATATAAGCACATATACATAGACACACACACTCATGATGTGAGAAAGCATATACTTTCCTTAATGTTGAAACCAGTTCAGTCCAGACTTTGTTACTCCCCATATCTTAACTAAACCAAGGGGAAAGCATTGTCTTCAAGAGAAAATAACTTAAGGATTTGTCTGGAGCTGGGGTGGGGTGAGGAGTTGGGGAGAATCTGCATGAAGTAGTAAATGATGGATTCAGGATATATTTTAATCTATTGTTTTAATTGTGAGAATAGTTTATCCTCTTACTTACATAAAAGCTTATTTTAATATTCCCTTAATAAACTTTGCATGAAAAATATTTAGTGCTATACAGATGACAGAACTGCTATGGCCTTTGTCCATAGCGAAGACCAAAATCAGTTTAATTTTATTTTGTTCAACACCTCCATGTTAACAAATCGGAAGTCAAATCTGACATCTACCCAACATCACAACGTATGGTGGGCTTACCTTAGGCATAATTATGAAAATAAATCAATGTTAATTGTTCAACTCGTTAGCTCCCTTAACTGACATTAAATTTCTGACATCATGATGAGCTGCGGACAGCCCTACCTAACCACAGTAACTCCCCACTGAGTTGGACTTTGGGACAGAATGTAAAACATTTTACATCTATGGAGCTAAATAAAGGAAGAAATATTCCTCAAATCTTTCTCTAGTTGTGAAGCCTCTTTGCATGAAACTGAAGTCCAATTATAACAGAAGAGAGAGCCTAGCAAAGGGAGGATGCCCTGAAAAACTGTATGTCCTATCAAAATTCAGAACTAAGAAATGCAGAATCAGGACTAGCAAAATGTGTCCTTATTTGTAGTTCTGTTTCGATTACCCTATCAAAATGGACTGCCCCTGGACATTTCTTTAGAACTGTAATTAGAAAGTTTAGGTGCCCTTAATCCAAAAGTCCTACTCTTTATTTTAAAACATTACCTTTTTCCTGGTATGGTGGACTGCTGTCTTTCTAAATCTTACCAATTTTTGGATTTTTAAATTAGTATTCTCAAACATTTTAATCTTTAGTGTCTCCCCTGTTGAAGGTTTCAGGATTCAAATCTCTGTTTTTGAAAAAAAAAAAAAAATGGGTTTTGGTCTTGTTATTTACCTTGTTCATGTCCCTCCGCCTGTTTAGCCAACTTTATGCTACCCCTCCCCCATGAGTGTAGGAGAATACTACCTCCATCCAGTATTACTTGTTGTCTTCAATTTTCTTCTCTTTTCAGTGATGACTCACATGCAATTATACGGCAGATGGGACTCCGCCACCAGTCCAGGTCTCACCATAAAGGGCATGGTCACTGCATCCCTTTAGTTTGGCCACTGAAACCAGGCTCTGCCATCTCTAGGGACACTCTGACCTTCATTTGTCTCCTACTGCAGGATTCTGTGTTTTAGTAGATCACTAGACAGCACCATAAGAATGTCAATAACTATATGTCAAATTATTAAAATACTGAGAGCCACAGTGACTGAAAGGACACACTTGACCTTATTTGGCTAACGGTGAAGCCAGATCTAGTCCAAGCTCCATTAAAGACTGAGGAAAGCAGACTGGTGAGTGCCCAGGCCCTAGAAGTAAATGGACCCATTTCTTTTTCTTTTTAATTTTTTATATGTTATTATTGAGGTAGTATTATTTTACAGCACTGTCCATGATTCAGGGGACTAGGTTCATACTTCCTCAGATATACATCACCATACTCCACTAGTCCCATCTCTTACTAGAGAATCAACCTAGGAAAAATAATTTAACTTCACAAATATCCAGTGTTCTTATTCTTGAGATGGTTCTGGGGGATATTGACCCCTGTGGAATAATATAATTTCCTACTACAGGATGCTTGAAGTGATTGATTGAAATAATATTAGAATTTAGCCCAATGTCTGCCACAGAGTCGAACCAAAAGTTAGCTATTAAGTGCTAGAGAAGTAGTTCAGCCCTGCACCCTACAAGTCAGGGATAGACATGCCTCACTCTGTTTTACCCCAAGTGATCAGCCCTCAGTTCACACCATAGAGATCATCATCAATTTCACCACTCTCATTATCCTCACATTAAAGACTTTCCCATGACCTTCTTTATTTTCCAATAGATTGGTCCCATTCCCCATGATTGTTTTTCTTCTGCCATTTCCTTCCTTAGTCTCTGAAATTACCTTTCTCCGAGATCTTCCTTCTTGATATTTTCTTTTCCAGGCATTTACCCAGTGTCCACACCTGTGAACCATTGTGCTGGGAATGGACAAATAAAGGACTCATACTTTAGCAAACAAATAAAAGAGAAAATAAGCCATCGTGATACAGAAAGAAAAGACAAGTGTATGATATATAGATGTGTGATATCTATAGTACAGGGACTAACACGGTATAGACTACAGCATAGAGTTATATGCTGGCGGCTGTGTGAGCACGAAAGGAGATCATTTTACTGAGATTGGAGACCTGCCAAGACCCATGAAGAAGGGACTGAGCACCTGCTAAGTGTCAGATGCCAAGTCAGATGCTTGAGACACATTGTTAACATTTCACAATGGTGATAGGAGGTCAGCCCCATCTTCTTCATTTTAGAAGAGAAGAACTCTTCACACAATGCTCAAGAGAACTTGCTAAAAGTAAGCATTTATTGAGTATCTACTATGTATAATACTCAGATACAAACAAATATAGTTTAAGTCATTTACACATACATTTATGCTGTCACTATCTCCACTTTATGGAGGCACAAGAATAAGTACATGGTCCACAGTCACGCCACAAGTGACAAGGCCAAGGTGGTTTAAATCAACTAAATATGTTATGTCTATATGTTCATGTATACATGGGTACATAAACACACACACACACACACACACGCATACAAAATATCCAACAACAGGAGAATGACAATTTATGAAGAAGACATTTGAAAAAACAGTGGCCAGAAATTTTAAAATATGTTTTTTAAAATGACAATGGAATGGAAAAATATTGACCATAATAAGTGTCTAAAAGGGCAGGCTATAATATAATGCATACAATATGATACCAATTTTGTCTATGTTTAAGTAAATACATAGGAAAAGACTGAAGAACATACTTTAAAACATTAAATCTCAAGATTACAGATGATTCATATATCTTTCATTCATACTATTGGCATTTTCTTTTAAATATTTATTTATTTATGCATACAAGAGCTGGGATACAGGCCAGAGATGCCAGGGGTGAGAGGATTCACCAGAGATGGAGTGGGGAAAAGAACAGGCAGATTGACCAAAATATACTGCTGAGGGGAGCAGTGGGGGAGACAGGAGAGGTCTGCTGTGCCATGTGGGTTTCTTTCTGGCCCACCAGGGATCGAACTCATGCTGCAGAGGCTGCGGATTGCTTCATAGTGCGGTGCTTAATCCCTTGGGCCACCAGGGTGGCCCCAGCATTGTCTAAGTTGTTTTATTTTCTTCAATATATACATATCAACATATGCACAGATGTTTACATTCATGTACAAATGTGATCGTAGTTCTTTGTTGTTTTTTTCTTGTTTGGTCCTCCCATTCACATAATCATCTTGCTTTGCACACAAAAAAAAATATATTTACATGAGTCCTTCTCAGCCACCCATTAGGCTCTATTTAGTGCTTTTTAAGGCTGTACTATAGCCAATGGAATGGAGAACATATAATTTATTCAGCCACTTTCCGTGGTTAGCTATTTCCTCTGTTTCCATTGTCTCACCAGTGAAGAAATGCTCCAAAGATATATCCTTACACACAGGCCAGGCTCAGCTCCAGTGTAATGTGCTTAGGCTATTGAACATTCACAGCCCCTCACGCCTGTGTGGTTCTGTGTGCTGCTTCCTCTTGAGACTACCCTAGTTACTACCTAGCTCCTATTTGCCTTATTTCCTCTGGGATGCTTCTTCTCATTGTTCCCAAAATGGATTAAGAATCCCTAGTGTTCCCCAGCATCCTAAGGTTAGCCCTGGTACATGACTCTCAGTATATGTCTCTTTCACTAAATTGAAGCTCATAAGGATGACTCTGTGTCCTTAGCCCCAACGACAGACTCTAGCACATTTCAGTTGATGGAATAAATGGATGGATGGAAAAATGAAGAGATGAATGAACAGAAACACCAAACATTCTGACGTGTTGAGGAACGATGAGTAGTTCTTTGCAGCTAGAGTGCAGAATGAATGTGAAGGCAAATTAGAGAGACATTTTTTAAAAGATCAGATACTATAGGGTCTTAGGTATCAAACAGATAAATTTTTTTCTAAATAGTATGGCAGATCTTTAAATGCTTTAGAGATGCAGGATATTGTTTCTAAGAATTCATTAGGCAGAAGTCTAGAAGATTGCTTAGAGGAAGCCAGAATAAAGATCAGGAACCATTAAGAGAGGAGAAAGGTGAGTGAAGTGAGGGACGAGATGAGGGCCACTATCTCTGCGCCAGTGGTCAGGATGGAGGTGCCATGTGTGTTAACATTTAATCTTTCCACCATCCCAAGAGTCTTGGTTCATGCTGCACCCACAGTGAGGAAACAACATTAAAGGAAACACAGAAGTCACATCATTAATGATGTGATCTAATGGCACCTTAAGTCGCTCTGGCTCTAAGGCAATGAGCTCTCCAAGGGGCATGTGCAAAGTCAAGGCAAAGGCAGGACTAGAAAGGAGGGGATGCCAATGAGAGATGTTGAGGGAGCAGAATGCACTAAGCTTTTCAATTGAATAGACATAAGTAAATTAGAAGAGTTCTTAGAATAAGCCCCAATTTTTTTCAAAGATTTATTTATTTATGCATACAAGAGCTGGGATGCAGGACAGAGGTGCAGGGTGGGGTGGGTGAAAGGATTCACAGAGACAGAGTGGGGAGCAAAGCAAGCAAATCTATTGAAATACATTGCTGAGGGGAGCAGCTAGCATGACAGGAGAGGTCTGCTGCTCCATGTGGGTCACCTCCCTGGATGGGGATTGAACTTGTGTTGCAGTGGCTATGGACAGCTTTATAGTGCTGCAACTTAACCTCCTGAAGCACCAGGTAGGCCCCAAGCCCCAAATTTTTGATATAGCAATTTGGTGAGAAATTCATCAAAAAAAAAAAAGGTGACATTTGAGATGAAAGATAATGAGTTCCATTTTGGACATGATGAATTGAACCTGCACTTAAAATGTCTCAGTATTTTACTTATGTTTCTATCATTGATGGGCATAAAGCATTATCATCTTTACATTTAAAATTCTTTGCATTTCCCCAGTGTAAGTCTTTCCAGTCATCAATATTATTGACAACTGATATTTCTTGAGTGATTGTTATGAGCCAGGCTACATATCATTTAATTCATAAGATAATTTTTCAAGGCAGAATCTTGTAATGATGAAGATCTTGAGCACTAGAGTCAAACATGGATTTGAATCCAGTTTTATCATGTATTACCTGCGTGGTATTGGGTAAATTACCTAAATTTTTCAGTTTTTCATGAGTAAAATAGAGGTAAATAAAATAATTATTTTGACAACTGAATGAGAAAATGTATGTAAAGCATTTAGCAAGATGCCATAGAAATGATGCATAAAGTCATAGAGGGAAAGAGAGGTCAAAACCAGTCAAAAATCGTATCTCTAGTAATAGAGCTGTTCTAAACCTCACATAAATTCTAATATTAATGTAATTAATTGCAATAAAGTTTTAAGATTATACTAAAGACAAGAAGCTACTCAATTTAAATACAGCCAATTAAATTTTTGTGGTAATGAAAGTTAATAAGAGGATGGGTTGTTAATCTCACACGTCCAAATTTTTTATTAACTGATAATCTCAACTTTTTTCTTCTTAATTACTAGGGATATATTGAAAAATTAGACAGTTTGTGACATTGTAGGGAATATAAAAGGATCTGAAGGAAGTCTATAAAGGATTAGTATCTAAATAAATAATGTTTGAAGGCATATTTTATGAGATTTCCTGGAAATAAAATAATAGGCAGAAAGTAAGCCTACCTCTTCAAAACTCATTTTTGTCTTTCAATTGCATAGAGCATAAGATGACCTTTGTAAATATTTTCAGTTTTTTCCCATTAATCTTTCTTTTTCAGTTTTATCATTTCTCAAAATACAATGGAAAATGAAGCACATATGCATTGATGCCCTCATTTTATTACAATCAGTAGATTGATGTTCTGAATAATCAGCTTGCCATGAATTGAGAAACTCTTAAGGTATAGATATTTTTAAATTCTACTTTATCATTTTTGATTACACATTTCACTTTTTCACAAAGGATTGCAATAGAAAAGAAACAATATCCATTAGAATAACTGAAACACAAATCAAAGTAGCCCACATAAAATTTAGCTATATAAAATATTTGATCCTAGACATACACAAATTATTTGAAAGATTATTTAATTCATGTGTTCTACCAGATAATGTTAGTTAATATATAGCTTTCAGTTTCATGAATTAAGAATGTCTACATCTCTTTTGTAGCTCTATATTTTAAAAATATTTTAAGTATTTTAAGTATTTATTAGTATAAATATTAAATATATTAAACACTTAAATATTGACATTTTATGTATTTTAAATAATTACTATATTTTAAATAATTACAAAGTGATCTTGAGATCATTAGATAATTTAATTACTTACCTAAATGTTTTTAGAGACCTTAAATGGAAACCAAAAGGAACTGAGTTTATTCTACTTTAAAAAAAGATATGAACCATAGTCATCAGCCACAGAACAGAGATGGTGATACACACAGGGAACTCACCACAAGCCTACAGAAGAATGATGTCTCAGACATTTCAATTGCCGAAAGATTGACTAAGGCTCTGTTTAATTTTTAGTGCTGTTAAAAGTGAGTAATATTTACTTGGCCATAATATTACTGTGTAAAAATCACTTATCTTTCCTGCCAGGTGCCACATTTCTCACAGTTATTAAAAAGAATGAGAAACAATCTTTACATAGTCACTCCTTTCCCAAACCAGCCATCCCACCACCTTACATACTGTGTTAAGGAAACTGATTAATAAAAAGTACCAAACCTAGCCCAGGTCCCAAATAAAATCAGTGCCAAAGCCTTTTCCTTTTTAGTGCTAAGATGCACTAGTAAAAAATGGTTTGGCAAGAATGAATTGCTTCAGTATTTGGAAGTTTTCTGTAAATTCCCCACTACCTGGTGCAAATCAGTCCATTTGAATGACTAGTAATTTAGAGTGCTTGTTTTTTAATAAACTCCAATTCTAAACATTCTTAAAGGGCCTTGCTGGTATATGTTGTGTACCATGCTCAGAAGAAATGCAATTTTACAGGAATATCAGTTCCTAACAGATATGCCTTAATGTCATGGAAGAGTATATTCAGGAAGTTTACAGTGACTGTAATTCATTAACTGGACTTAACATCATCACACAACATGGGTTCAGATGACATTGTTGAATGCCTTCTAGATTTTGGCAAAGATGCCTTGGAGTCATTAGTTATCTGTCAATCATTTACAAATCCTTTCTGAAATCAGTTAGCAAATAATGTTTTATCCTGATAAACATGTATCCTTGTGAATGTGAGTCATTGTAAGTTTGTTCTGTGTTGGTATCTAAAGAGTTGGCGGGATAGTGAAGATGTTTAAAAGGGAAAGCTGTGATGCAAAGTGCCCAGTTTGCCAAGAGGAACTGGTGAGACTGTGCCTTGGTGGAGAAAAACAAGTGCTAATGATGAAGGCTGTGGTTGGTTTGTATTTTTGCCGACACAGTAGCTTATTAGCTCTCTGAGCTGGTTCTCGGCACCTGTTATTTGCATCACATGTGAATGTAGCTGCAGTTCCACTTTCAGAAAAACATGTTCACTTCTCACAAAGTACTGAGTACCTATTTCTATTAGATAGATAAGCTTCAAAAGACCAAAGTAACTTATTAATGTAATGTTTCCACAGCTTGCCAGTAAATTCTGCAGAAAAGTGAGTAAGAGAGTGACAAATAGCAAATAACGCTTTTTAAAGCTGCTGGGAGGAGGTGTTAGATTCCTGATAATTCTATTATCTCTCATATTTTTCATGTATTTTTATAAAGTAATTCTCTCTGTTAAATTTGATTGAAATTTTATCTCTGTGTCATCACATATTTTATTAACCATACACAAAAAGGAATAAACTCAAAGCAAATCACTTCATAATGCTATTAAGTTATAGGAATTGTGTGAAATCTCTGAGTATCAAATAGGTTCCATGACTAAGACAGAACAAAACACAGAGCCTCCCTGCTGGCTCAAGGGGTTAAGTCTCAGCACTATCAAGCTATCAGCAGCCACTGCAGCATGAGTTCTATCCAGGCTGGGAGCTGACCCACATGGCGCAACAGACCTCTCCTACCTGGCCCACTGCTCCTACCTGGCCCACTGCAGTGTATTTCAGTTGATCTGCCTATTCTGCTCTCCACTCTTGTGAATCCTCTCACCTCCACACCTCTGGCCTGCACCCAGTTCTTGTATGCATAAATAAATAAATCTTTAAACACATACACACACAAAAAAAAAAAACACCCAACACATCAGGCTTGAAAATATATACACATGGGCTTTAGGCATGATAGGGGCAGATTCTTTTCCAGAAACCTTAAAGAATAAAATAAAATTTAAAACTAACTAGTAGGATAAGTTACATTCTAACTTACCCAGTATCCTTATTTTAACCAAAGTTTCCCTCCTCTCTTTGTTAACCACAAATTAAGCACATCATACTGAACCCTTCCTAATAAGGCACAGCTCTGTGAATTTTTGCCAGAGGTAATATGTGTCCACAGGACCTTGCAAATAGTTATTCCCTTCATAAAGCTTTTTCCTCCACAGAAAGTAAAGGTTAGATTTAGCCTCATTAGCATTCTCATTTAAACAACTGATTTAATTATTATAATGTGTTAATTGATGGATAGCTAGCTATCTTTCTACTCATCTATCTCTTCTTTGTAGATCCTTGGCCAGGATATATTCATTAGCACCATCCCTTCCAAATGCCTTCTATCGACAGCGGTTCAAAGATTCAAGGAAACACTCTTGAGTTTCTTAACTTCACAATTCTAAAGAAATGAATAAAACATCCAGCAACTGATCTCTACCCTCTTGCTGTTGTATTCCAAAGTGTAAGGAGTACATTCTTAAATAATCTTGATATCTGTTTCAAAAAGATGAAAAGATATAACATCAGCCAAAATGATAGGTTCCTAAAGTAATACCCAGTGAAACTGGACCCCCAGTTCCTCAAAGTTCTGTAGGTCCCTTTACAACACATTCAGAACAGGCAGCCTCTGGTTAGGATGCTGACCTTGACTGACCACAGAAAGTTTCCATTCCCAGAAAAAAATCTCAACATGCTTTCTTTTCTGCTTGGGAAGGGGGGGAAGGAGGATAAGGAGTGTGACTCTATTTTTTCAAAAGAAGATATAATCTATTTTAATCCAATTTGGATTCCTTGCATACCCCCAACTGCACAAAAATAAAACATAAAAGCACACATTTAAAATAAAACAAATTGAGGGGCCTCCCTGGTGCCACAAGGGGTTAAGACACAACCTATGATGCTATCCCCAGCCACTGCAGCATGAGTTCGATCCCCAACCAGGGAGGAGACACACATGGCACAGCAGACCTTTCCTGTCTCGCCCGCTGCTCCCCTCAGCAGTGTATTTCGATCACTCTGCCTGTTCTATTCCCCACTCTGTCTCTTGTGGATCCTCTCACCCTCCATACTTCTGGCCTGTGCACCAGTTCTTGTATGCATAAATAAATAAATCTTTATTAAAAAATAAAATAAAATGAAACACATTGACAGGTCATTTTGCTTTATAAAAAAGTTCTAAATGTAGTGTTCTCTGAATACATTAACCAGTGTATTCCATATATGATCTGTGCTATTTTTTAAGAACATGGCTACTTCATAAAATATAATCAAGATGACAATTCCAAGTTCCCCTTATTCGTAGCGCCCATAAGGCTTGCCAGTTTTCAGGTGTCAATGAATGCTGAAGTCAAAGCTGGATGGCTGACTCTAGGAAAAGCATTGCTGGGCTGGCGTGAGCTGCAAGCTAATCTAGCTGCTTTTTAATGTAAAATGTAACATTATTTTGACATTTAAGAATGATGACTAACTATGATAATTTAGACATGAGCATTTTGGAGACATTTCTCAAATATGAATGAAGTGAACCTGTTGCTTCAAGAATTTCTACTGAAAATTTGGATTTTTAGAAAACTTATCTCTTTCTAATGAGTTTGACAGTTTCCTTATATTTAAAGACCTTTGCTGAGATTAGTGGTGATATTAGTGAGCAGACATTTTGATATTGTATAATGACAAATGTGGACATCTGGAAATTTTGCAAATGTGTTGAACATGTTATTTTTTCACATTACCAATGTAAGGTATAATAAAATATGCATACATAAAAGGTACACCTGAAACATAAAATAAGCAAATAAATTTTAATATGATAGAGAACAAAAAGTCCAGAGATATGGTTTCAAATGTCACATTTCAACTAATCTTTAAGAATATACCACTGGTGGATTTGGGTATAGTGTCAAGGAAAAATATTCATAATTAGTTTTAAAAGTTATTATAATATTCTACATTCTTTTTCTAACTTCATATCTTGAAGACCATATTTTCTAATGTACTTCAAACCAAACAATATATCATTACAGACTGACTGCTGAGGCAGAGATGAGAATCCAGCTGTCTTCTATTAAACTAGACATTAAAAAGATTTGTGAAAATCCTGCTTTTTGTAAATTATTTTGTTTTGAAAAATAGCTACCTTTAACTTAAAATGTGTTATTTACACTAACATATAATGGACTCATTATTATCTTGTTAATTTCATCTATAAGGAATCAATAATGGTTTTACTTTCTCAATTTTAGTATCTAATACAAGAAATGCTAATATAGGTAAAAAAAATTTAGGGGTACTAGTAATTTTGGGGGTACTAATTCTATTTTTTAAAGATTTGCTTATTTAGGCATACAAGAACCGGGGCTGCAGGCCAGAGGTGCAGAGGATGAGTGGATTCACCAGTGACAGAGTGGGGAGCAGAACAGGCAGACTGACTGAAACACACTGCTGAGGGGAGCAGCGGCTGAGACAGGAGAGGTCTGCTGTGTCATATGGGTCACCTCCCTAGTGGGGGATAGAACTCATGCTGCAGTGGCTGCGGACTTAACCCCTTGTGCCACCAGGGAGGCCCCTTGGTACTAATTCTTTTTTAAGAGAAGAGCTGCTTTGTAGTTTTATGTTCCTTAATATACACATGGGTCTGTACCATGTCACTACTTGATTATTTGAAAGAATAACAGCAAAGAACTGACATGGATGGTTATAATCCCCTAATCTTTCATGTTTGAAACACATACTTACTTGCCCAGCTAAAATATTCACTTTCCAGTCTCCCTTGTAGCTAAGTGTGAATGTATATATCAAATTTCTGTCTATGAGATGTAAGCAAAGTGTTTATGTAATCATTTTGAGAAGTAACCTTTAAAAGGAGCAGGCATTCTCTTCCCTTCCTCTATACTGATACCTGGTAGTGGTGCTAGAACACTAGTAGCTATTTTGGAACATGAGGACAAAAGATGACGGAGAGTAAAATGAAAGGAACCAGATTCTGAACTTTGTAGTGCCCCTGTACCATCCCTGGATCACCTACAGCTTAACTTCTTTTATAGGAGAGAAATAAAGATCTTATTTAAACCATTGTTGTCCTAGTACTTCTGGTACCACATATAGTAGAAGTACCAGGACAGACTTCTACTATATGTGGTCAAAAGCACAATTTTGATGGGAAAAAATGCTAAACATTTTGGCATTTCCAAATAGCATCTCAGACCAAAAAGAAATGTTTGCTCCATTAACAAAATTAAAACAAATAGGTGAACAATTAACTGGTCCACAACATTTCTCTAAGAATGCACTAATCCAAGAATCCAAGCTTTATTAATTTGAAAAACAATAGAGATGGTCAATAAAAGCCTAACACAGTAGAGTCTGGTCATTAGTGGTTTTTTTTTTTTTTTTTTTAAGTTAAAAAGTGATCCAGAGCTTGTCCATGGGTTCTGGTACAAAATAGTAACTTTAGAGCCTCCCTGGGGCGCAAGGAGTTAAACAGTGCTATGAAGCTATCCCAGTCGCTGTAGCATGAGTTTGATCCCTGGCAGGCCAGGGAGATACCCACATGGCACAGCAGACCTCACCTGTCTCCCCCGCTGCTCCCCTCAGCAGTGTATTTCAGTCAGTCTACCTGTTCTGTTCCCACTCTGTCTCTGATGAATCCTCTCACCCCCTGCACCTCTGGCCTGTACCCCAGTTCTTAGATACATAAATAAACAAATCTTAAAAAAATCAAAAAATCAAAAAAAAATCAAAATCAGAATTATGGGGAATATATTACACATTCATCATTATGCCAGCAATCTTCTCAAAGCATACATTTTATTTTATTGGAGGTGAAGAGTTAGGCTGCCCCTTTAATCAACTGAACAATGTACAAACAATGTAGGGGTAACTCCTCAGCAAATGAATAGGCATAATAAATAAATTGGCTGATCAAAACATGAATAAATAAATGACCCTAAGCTTAGAAATGCCACCTGTAGTGTTTCAAAGTGTCAGTCATATCTGCAGTCATCACTTAAAGAATTAATGTCTGCCAATGTTATCATCTAAAATATATTTACAGAGGTCAGAAGAGCTACGTCTGTCCTTCTCTCTGCAAAGAGGTGATGACATCAAGGGGAGCATGTCACAAGCCTAAGTTTAGTTAGAGGCTTTAAGCTGTTTTGTACTAAGTATCCACTAAGTGTGATCTTCTGACCCCTCAGTTTTACAACTTTCCACTCTCTGTGATGCATAGCACCTCTCCACTTCTGAGTTAATCATTTCTTTACCATTATCTGCCAAGAGTTCTTATCTCTTTTGCTGTCACTTTATAACAGGGTCCTCTTATCAACCTGCATAGAGTCATGTGATCAGTCTAAGCCTATCAAAAGTTTCCGTTCTTCTGATTAGAAACCATCATGAAACTGGATACATGGTTTACAGCAGGTCACCAATGCTGGAAAAAGTACAGAGTCCAGGGAAAGACTTACTTGTTACTTTCTGAATTCTTGAATTTTTTTTTTTTAGCTTTTACTTACTTTCACTAAGGGTTACTGTAGTCTGAAGTGTCCTCCCCAAGGCCACAACACTTGACAAGCTGCACTTTTTCATATGCTCAATGATTTCTTCTTTAAGCAAAAGGACTACCTATAATTTCACAAAGAATGTCTTCTAATACAGACACGGGGAATTTACAAGAATCTCTAAAGCACGGACTTACACCTATTGGTAAGTAGGAGCTGCTTTATTTATCACCTATTAATTATTCTGCTTCACATGAATGCATGAAATGTAATCTCATTGATGTATCTGGCATTTTAAGTCATTGTTTTTCCTATTGTGTTTATTAAAAGCACATAAACCCATGCGTATATCACACATGTGAAATTCAAAAAAAATCAAATGCACATGTCAAACATCTTCATTACAGTCACTGGTGTTGGATGTCTCTGTATTATTAGCCTAAAGGAGAAAATAGTGTTCATAATATATCTATTTCATCCCTAATATTTTCTGATAATTTTTATCAGAAATAACATGCTAAAACTTGAATAACTTGAAACAAGTTAACCATATGGAATGATCATTGGTCAAACATTAAGAGAAAGCTTCCAAATATTTGTGAAGTTTCCAGCCACACCACAGTGTGCTGTTTCATTCATTGCAAGTACTGTAGAAAATCTTTTTGTTTTTCTGGCAAATAAAAATTTTGCAAAAAAAAAAAAA
>NW_023602154.1:0-14460 GCF_014898055.3 Talpa occidentalis | reverse complement strand
AAAAAAAAAATAAAATAAATTCCCAGACAAAGATCCACAAAAAAAAAAAAAAAAAAAAAAGAGAAAGGGAGAGTCAGCCAGTGAGGACAGGGAAGGAGACAGAAGAGGCCCGCTGGCATCAGTCACTGTTGGAGTGGACCCCCCTGCCTTGGGTGGCCTCGTCCCAATCAGAACCCAGCCCCAAGTCAATACAACCTCCAGGCAGGTGCAGGTGTGTGAGCAGGTTGGGGGCCCTGAGAAATCTGTGGCCGGCACGTGTGCACTGTCTGTGGCCTGGCACCTTGACTGGGCCCGCAAAACCCTGTAGGGCACGCCAGAGAGGAGCAGGGCTGACAGGCACACTGGTGGGAGGACAGGCACCCCGGTGGGAGATGTCTCTGCCCCAGCAGGGCTGGCTAGGCCTGGGTGAGGCGGTGCAGGTGCCCTTCCCCGGGTGGGCCCTCCAAGTGCTGTGAGCCTGACACCAGCCTCCCCTCCAAGGCAGCAGAGAGGAGTGGCCACTCCCCAGGGAGAGGCTCCACACTCTGGAGCTCCTCTGGGCCCATGGGAGACAGGAGCCTGGAGTTGCCGATGCTGCAGGGCTGCTCCCTGGCAGGAGGATGAGCCAGGTCAGCAGCCAGAGACCTGGGTCCCCAGGTTGTCCCTGGCTGCATGGCTCCATCCAAGGTCTCTGGGAGCATGTGCTGCTGTCAGTGTTGTGAGATGAGCCTGGTATGGAGGGCCAACAGGAAGTGGCCCAGGTAGCCATGTGGCGGGCTGGGGGGGAGCGGGGGGAGGGCCATCTGTCTGAGCAGGAAGTCCAGGGAAGGGGACCCAGGAAGTGACATCACCTCCCACGAGATGACAGGGCACACATGACCTCGGAACCCTGGTCCCCAGGCAGTTGGTTCTGAACCAAACCTGACCCAGCTCACTTGCCTGGTGGGCCTGGACCCGGCCCCATGTTTTCTTGCTGTTTGCCCAGGTCTCCCCGCAGTGGACCCAAAAAAGGTCCACGAAACTCGTGTCACACTCTGCCGAAAGGCATGAGGAGCCTGTGCGTACGCCTCGGGCCAGCACCAGCACTGCCCCTGAGGTAACTAGGGGGGCCCTAGGGACAGGTCAGACAACGCCGGGCTCTGATGCCCCCACCCCTCCCTTCCCCCTGTGAGTGCGGGTGTGCGTGCGGTGAGAGTGAGTGTGTGCGTGCTCCAGGAAGGAGGGTCTGGCCCACCCAGGAGTCTGCTCATGTCTACACCAGAACCAGCCTGGCTGGTGTGGCCCAACCGTCATGGCTGCTCCCTCTTGCCCCAGCTGGTTGCTACCCAGCAGGTGCGTCTGTTTACTCCCCAGGAGGTCTTTTGTGTCCAGGAAGGTGAAGAGATCCAGAGAGTGCAATCCCCGACTGTCCTACCACAGCCCAGTGTGGGATCTGTCCCAGCAAGAGCCCAAGGTTGAAGTGCACCTGCAACTTTGAGATTGGGGCAACATGTCCAAAGGAACTGGCTGCAGTACCCGAAATCCCTGGAAGAGCCGTCCGAGGGTGAGTGGCCCAGGCTGGTGCATGGCCCGGCTGGGCGGGGTATGGTCAGGTGGCCCTTGGAGGAGAACCAACACGGGCTAGATTTGGACCACGAGCAGTCCTGACCTGGCATCTGCAACTGCTCATTTGAGGAACAGAATCCCAAGGGCCCCTATTTTTAGGGGTGATCCCTGCTCAGGGCTCTAGCATGTGGTCTGTTTGAAAAGGCAAGAGGCAATCTGCTGTGTGGTATGGCCTGTCCTCTTGCATCTGTAGCCGCTTCTCAAGGAGCACAGTCGGGCTCCCCTGCAGCCATGGGACAGGCCAGAGCCCAGCCAAGTTGCTGATTGGAGAGAAGCAGACACCCGGGTTGTCTCTGCTTGTGCTGCAGATCCCTGCAGGGGCTGGTTCCCCAGGCAGGGCTGCTGCTGCCTTCGCACCCTCACTTGAACCTGCAGATGTTGGCCAGAGTGGCTTCCTCCACAGTGTGGTTCGAGCTCAGGACGCTCTTGCGTAGCTGCATTCTCCTGCCAGGGCCTGGCTGTCCCAGCAGGGTGGAGTGAGCTCAGCACTGTCCCATGGGGTGCAGCATCCTGTTCATTGTCTGGTTCTTCCTGCAGCACTCCTCTTATCTCAAAATCCTCAAAGAAGTCTTTGGGATCCTGCCGCCAGTCTTGGCTTCCCCAGAAGGGGTGGGGTGTGAACTGCCCACACTGGGCAGCTCCTGAAGCATCCTGGCCTCTACCTGTCTCCCGCGGTGGGGCTGGTGTAAACACACCACTGCCAGCTGCCCTGCTATGGCCTGGCTAGGGCCTGGCTCCCCACAAACAGGTGGTGTGTGCTTATGCCCAGCAGGTTGTCCCACAGGTTGCAGGTCCTGGACTGGTTTCCCCAGCAGGGCTGGTATTAGCTCAGCAGCCTGGGGACATCCTGCTGGAATCTGGAGAGTTTCAGGCTATGTAGGGGTTTAGTGAGCTCAGAGTGCCCAGCAACAGCTACAGTACCCTGGGCATTGTCTGTCTGACCCAGCAGGCCTGCTGGGCTCTCCTGTTGCTCTGGAACAACATATGCAGAGGGTGCTCACCTGATGCCATTCCTCCAGGGTCCCATCCCCTGACCCCTGTCCTGCCTGCCCACCTCTGGTGCTGACTAAGCACCGCTGACCCCAAACCTCTCCTCACCCCCCTCTCTAGCCACATATCCTCGTTTAACTTCTACTAACCCTCCACCCACTGACTCCTGCCTCCTCTTGTAATTCAAAAATCTTTGTTTCCTAATTGATTTCACATTTTTTTCATTTTATTTCCTCCAGGGTTTCTTGTTCATTATAGAAATACTAATAAAGTTTGTTTTGTATCACCCAAATTTTTTCACTCCTTTTGCGTCCAGTTCTGTCATAGTGCTGGCCTCCTTCTTGCTATGGTCTATGCAGAAGATCTACAACTAGTGTAAACCCTTTAGCCAAACCACTCACTGCCCAGGCCCCTCAGGCACTGATTCCTTCACATGTCTGCTGCCTCTGTTCTGAATTCTACCTGGGCGTTTTACAGAGCAGGAACCAAATAAGTGGTGACCTGGGATCTTCCCAAGTACACAATAGAGTAGTAGACATGGTAGGTGTAATGCAAATTTGGTTTGTTGGGCCTCCCTGGTGTCCTAGGGGTGAAGTCTCAGTGCTGCACCACTGAGGCCTGAATCTAGGCCAGCTTAGGGAGCTGACCCTGCTAGGGCTCAGCAGACTTCTCCTATCTCACCAGATGCTCCCCTTAACAGTGTATTTCAGTAAATCTACCTGTTCTGCTTCCCACTCTGTCTCTGCTGAATCCTCTTATCCCTATGCCGAAAGAAAAAAAAAAATTGGGGATATTGAATTTTAGTTAAATAGGGTTTTGTAAATGAGCAATATCTATCAAATCAGCCATATGTCATTACATAAGTATAATCAAGAAATCATTATTAATGTCTATATCATCGTCATGTTAGGACATCCATTTATAAGAACATATTTTTTAGGAGGAAGATATTAAGATTAGAGATGTAATGGGATATCCAGGGCTACAATTTCATTAAATAGCCTCACCCAGGAACACCCAATGAGACAGTGAGGAGTGGCAAGAGCTGCAGGCAGTGTCCTGATGATTTAATTTGAATGGTGGCAATGTTGACCTCCCTCCGTTATGGCTATAAAATAGACTCCTGGCAGTGGTTTGTGACTTTCTGAATGATTCAGTGCTGAGAAGGCGAAAGATGATAAGGCGAAAGATGAACGTCAAAGAAGTTAGGAATGAGGCATTTTTGTCCATGGGAGTGGACACAGGGTTTAAGACCTTTGTGTCTCATGTTAGTTCTCACCTCAGAGAGCACCTACCACAGAGAATGTCCCCTTTGTGTGGATAACACTCAGCCTCTCTCGTTGGTCACCCCAGGGCTTATTCAACAGTCCCTGAAAGTCATAGAAATTGAGATCAAGGGTGATTTAATCATACCTGAGTCCAGTAGCATGAGTTTCTTCTCTCATCATCGGAGATTCATCAGTCACTGTCACTCACGAATGCCCAGATTTCCAGTCAAAGAAATCACAGTCAAGCTCTTGCTGTGATAACATCACTTAAGTAGACCAGACAGCTACATGGTAACAGGTGGATTTCTTCACTCAGTTTACTCTGTTATGGAGAGTGATTTGTTCTCAAGAATTGACATCCATTCTGGATGTAAGATTCCCTTCCCTGACTGCCAGCATCTCCTTTCAAGAGCCAACAGATTGCCTGATTCACCAGCATAGAGCCTATATAACATTGCCTCTGATAAGGGGCACATTTTATGGTGAAGTAAGTACGACATTGGCAGCGTGTCTGCAGGAATCACTGATTCTACCACACAGCATGTCACCTGGAAGTTGACAGCATAATTGAAGTATGAGAGACATTAAAAACTTTTAACATTTTATCTTGGGCAAAACACTCTGAGATGGTGGAAGACAGCTTTCAACATGTGCTATACACATTGAAGTAATGGCCATATATAATCTGTGTTCCAATATTGAGAAAGCATGGATCCTGCAACTAAGAGGTGAAGAAGGATCAGCCACTCTCACCATTACTCCTAATGATGCACTGGAGGAATTTATACTTTTCACCCCACACCTTCACCCTATTAGATTAGAGGCTCTCCAGGGACGTGAGGTGGGAAGTTGGGAGGCATATTTGTACCAGCAAGGTTCTGCTGGATTTGATGTTATATCTACTGCCTAAGCATTTATATTCCTTGAGCCAGTGAGCCATAATGAACTCTATTGTGATCGTTTTCAGAATAATTGACCCTGATTACTATGATGAGCTAAGGTTGCTGCTGCACAATGGAGTAAGAAAGGAGCTCATGTAGAAACTCTGGAGAACTGGGGCTTCTTGCCAAATAGAAATACAAACGGCCATGCAGCAACCATGTCCTGATGGGGTGAGGGACTCAGTCTCCCACTCTGAAGAATGTAGGTTTGCTCCAGGGAGAGTGGAATCTGGAATGGCTGTGTGGGAAAGAGACAAAGCACATTAATAATGGTGTTGTGACCACATGCATCTGTGGAGGCTTGGTCCATTAACAGAGTCTTTTGTAGAGCTTGTCACTGGCCACCACATCAAAGACTGTGACTGACTGGACTCCACAGAGTGCGTGAATAGATCTGAGTGGTGTAAGGAGTAGACTGTATGGGACATTTCTCAGGCCTCATGTCTTCTATCCCTTCAGTTCACCTTTTTACTGCTATAGTTTTGTTTCATAGTGAGCAGTTTCATGCAGGTATAACCTTCCACCACCTTAGTCCAGTTGCACCTTATATGTCACTTGCTGCCTCAGGTCCTTTCTGAAGCCATTTCTGTGAGATGACTGCTGCACTGGTCTGGCACCTGCTCACTCATGTACAACCTAGGAGAGGGAATTAATAGCCCATGTGGCGACCCTCGATCTATGGGAGATAGAAATCAGCGAGTTAATAGGTCCCTCCATCTTTCCTTCCATCGGTGGATAATTTTCTGTATTCCACAGAATTAGCTCCTTCGAGGGCCCCAGGGAGACTGAACCCCAGTTGCCCATGGCAGTACCCAGGTCAGCAAAGCACCCTGGTATCAACTTTTCTTCCACTCCCTGCTTTATGTTTCCTGTTCCCGTGGTAATGAACCCAAATAAACTATTTGCATGCAAAACCTCAAGTTTTTTCTGGCTAAGATACGTGTGTTACTTGGGGAAAATGGAGATGGGATAAATCTGCTGACATGGGTGTGGAAAGATATCCCAGGAAAATTATCATTTATGCTAAATGCTGTTTATGTAAAAACACATAGATATGTAAGAGATGCATGCAAAAATGTCACGAAAATAT
The DNA here is from genome assembly GCF_014898055.3 of Talpa occidentalis. Lineage (NCBI taxonomy): Eukaryota > Metazoa > Chordata > Mammalia > Eulipotyphla > Talpidae > Talpa > Talpa occidentalis. The sequence continues at coordinate 8,587 of NW_023602154.1, read as the reverse complement.
TAATGCTTATTATTATGGTAAGATGACAAGATATTTTTATTATATTTTTATATTTCAAAAGTTTCATATTTTATAAATGGTTTGAGTTGTTCACAATGAATGTGTGATATTTACATTATATAATTAGAGGAACGCAGTAAAAATGGGAGTACAAATAATGAGACAATAAATAGATCTTTGGGCCAAGGTGGTATTTCTCGCTTTAGACATCTACACATAACAATCTTTTTTTCCTGAAGCCAGAAAGCAAACCCATCTCTATAGAAGTAAATAGAAGTTTTACCTTGTCAAAACAAGTGTCAAGGCATGAGCAGAGCCCACTAGTTGCACAGCAAGGGCTGGACTTCAGTCTGAGCTCCACTGGAACCTCTTCCCATCCTCACACACCATCCTCCAACCTTGCTGAAATCACATAACTCCAACTCCCACTTGGAGAAAAGGAAAAAAATGTCCTAAACTCTTAGGCATTTGGTATTGCCTCAAAATTCTCACTTATGAGAGATAACAAGAGGAATTAAATTGGCTTATTTGTTCCAAAGGCTGATTTGGGCCCTATGAGGAATGATGGCATCTATTTACAATTATCTTCCTCCACTATCCCTCCCTCTGATCCACAGTTTCAAGTCTTTTATTTATAATTGTCCTTAATATAGTTTGGTTCAGTTCCTAACTAGAACGTGCACTGGGAAGGAATTGAGACAGTGTTTTTGAGAGGTGGGGAAAGTGATTGAAGCCCTTTTATGAACCGGGATTTGAATTTTGGAAAATATAGGCAACTTTCTATTCTTTTTAAAGATTTTTTTTTATTTATATAAGAACTGGAGTGTAGTCAGAGGCATGGGAGGGTGAAAGAATTCACCAGAGACAGAGCAGGGAGAAGCACAGGCAGACAGACAGAAGACACTGCTGAGGGCAGCAGCGGGAGAGGCAGGAGAGGTCTGCCATGCCATGTGGGTTTCTCCCTGGGCGGCCGGGAATCGAACCCACACTGCAGAGGCTGCGGACAGCTTCACAGTGCAGTGTTCCACCCACTGCACCACCAGGGAGGCCCACAACTTTCTATTTCACACCCCTCACAGAAGAAATCTTCAGGGTGAAGATTCTAAGTATGAAGGATTTTGAAATGTGTACTGGAATGAAGAAGGTTGGTGAAATCAGTTCCAAAATCATCAGGTGACAGCAGCTTCAAATATTAGTAAATCCTGACTTGAGAATTGAAGAAAATTTCCCACTGGGAAAAAAAAAAATGGAATGGAAGTTGATACCTGGCACTTGATTCTACAATCCAGAAGAAAGAAAGGCAAACTTCCTGCAAACATCAGTTTAGGGACTTAAACACACCAGAAGCATCGTTTTTCAACTTCAAGATGTATGTTTCTACCACCCAGTGGCGATTAAACAAACCGATGAACACTCTTTTAAGTTCAATATTCTTTATTGGAAACCATAACTTATAAGACAAACTATCAGGTCATCCCCAAACGCCGGGTTTTCCTTAAACCTCAGGTTCTCACCATCCCCGGCTGCAGGGGGCCTTTTTGGCCCAGTCAGATAAGGTTTGCTAAGAAAAAGGGCCTCACACCGTGGGGCTGAAGATTTAACAACCCTTTGCTTGTTGTTCTTGGAGCAATCTCTCGGCCTTCTGTGCCTATGCAGGTGCTTCTTTTTACCAACCCTCTCCCTCTGCAGGGCAGCAGCTCCCTACCTGCCCGTGACCTGTACTTCCCCTCATTGACCTCCTTCAGCGGAGGCCGCTCTCCTCAAGGCCACCTGCCTGCAAACATGCAGGCCTCTCTTAGCCAACCTGTCCCTTTCAGGGCAGCTCTTCCTGCCTGCTTGTGTCTATGCAAGTGTCCTTTATTCTTCTGTCCTTTCCCTAACAAACCTGCTTTTTAAATATAACCAATGTCTCTGTCTCGTGGAGGAACTTGCCTGGGAAACTCATCGCGTATTGCTGAATCGGGAGCTCTGGTGAAACCTTTCCCAGAGTGAGCCCAAGGACCCCGCACTCCAAACCCACTAACTCCAAAAAATCCCATCACACCTGCTGAACTCTCCACAGGAGCATAAAGAGGCAGGTCACAACTGTCCTGAGGGTGCCACACTGACCTTGGCCGCAGTCACAGCCCAGGGGTCTGGAGCTCTAGCCTGCATTTTATGACAACTCTTCTACTCCCAGTGCCTCAGCCTTTCAAAGAAAGTGGCATTCATGCCTCTTGCTTCCTTGGTGCCTGTTCAGGGAATTTTTTCAAGTTGATCCTTTCTCCTTGGCGCCTGGTTAAAAAAGGGGGACTTAAAAAATGCATTAGGATTAAGCCCAGTAGTGATGGTGCCTTGGTGCCTTCGGCCATATGGGAAATTCTTCAATTCATCATGGAAAGCTGGATTGACAGAAAACAGGGCCAAGCCTGAGAGGATCAGGAACTGGCATTTTCCCCCCAGATTTGCACAATTCACCCGCAAGCATCTCTGGGGCTTGAGCTTAAGAGGCCCCAGGCGGCTAATAGTTAACTTTGGGGTGTGTTCAGAACCAGTCTCTGTGACTGGCAGCACTTGGGGTGGGGTAGGAGGCAGGAACCAGAGGTAAAACTGCCAGAAATGGTTACATTTTGTAAGTAATGTATCTTATCTTGTTCCATTCAGAGAGGAAAAGAAACATCAGCCTCAGAGCCAAACCTATTTCTGGGGTAATCCATCTCTGTAAAGCTGCTCCCTGTAAATCTCTCTTGCATTAGATTCCAGGTGCTTTAGACTAATTAATGCACACACTGTGTTTCTGGGAAATTTAATAAGAGCTGGCAGTGTCTCTTGTAATTCGTGTTTCTGTGTCTTACCTCCACATCATGCGTTCATATGGAAATTAATTTAGTGCTCATCAGATAGCAGAGTGAATGGTCAAGGTGTGGGTTTCTTCTAAGCATTGTTGAAAGTTCTTCCCCCACCCTCCTGCAGGTGAATACTTAATATTATCCAAAGGGAGAAACTACCTTGCTGCCAATACACAGGAATGATTTTAGAGCTGAAGGTGTAACAAGGCAATCCCAGGAAAGGGAGTTTCCAGGTTCCTTGTGATACCGGAATTGTCAGGCCTAGTCTTCCAGCCTGGAACAGATCCCAGGCTGCAGGTGCAGCACTGAGTCCCAGCCACTAGACCCCCACGGGTTGGTGTCTCACGAAGCCACAGCAGGAACTTCGCAGACTCTCAGGCAAGCAAGCAAGAAGAGGCAGGTTTGTTTTGAGAAAGAAAAGTTTATTGAGGAGAAAATCCCTAAATTCTTCAGAGGTCCCCTCCTGCACTGTCCCTAAAACTGCCTAATTTCTAGCTTGCCCTGTGTCTCACTTGCCCTGTCATGGAAGTGTGGAGCTGAGCAGGGACGGGGAGCAAGAGAAGGCAGGAGAAGGAAGGAAGGGGATACCAAGACCAGCACCTGGAGGAGACAGTGAGCAGGAGACACGTGAAGAAGCTGTACTTGCTCCTTGGCCTGGGCTTGTATCAGGAACTTGGGGGACATGGAAGGAGACAATTGAAAGAGACAGAGATGTGGGGAAGAGACCTGTGGGGAGGCTGACACCGGCAGCCTTTATATTGATTTGGGTTTTGATTTTGATTTTGCTTGTTTCTTTTTATTTATTTATTTATTTATTTAGTTTTTTATTTTATTTTTATGCAAGATCTGGGGTATAGGCCAGGTGCAGGGGAGGGTGAGAGAATTCACCAGAGACAGAGTGGGGAGCAGAAAAGGCAGAAGGACCAAAGACACTGCTGAGGGGAGCAGCGGGCGATGCAGGAGAAGTCTGCCGCGCCATGTGGGTATCTCCCTGGCCTGCCAGAATTGAACCCACACCGCAGAGGCTGCAGACAGTTTCACAGCCCTGCGCTCAGCCCGCTGCGCCACGGGGAAGCCCTGATTTTGCTCTTTTCCTTCTAGACTTTCCTGGCCCCTTTTGCCCCTTTCCTATGGGCCCCCACCAGGAAATGCCTTAGACTTGCGTCCTGTTTTGAGCTAACTCTGTTTGCCTGGGCATTTACCCACAAGCGCATGGGTGGTAGTTTTTGGTGCTTGATTTGGAAACTGTATTCTTCCTGTTTTTCTTCTCTTTATTGCACACTAATTGTATTAAAGTTGTTTTTCAGGGCCTCCCCGGTGGAGCAGCGGTTGAGCGCTGGGTTGCGAAGCTGCCTGCAGCCTTTGCAGCGCTGGTTCGATCCCCGGTTGCTCCCGGTCACCGGAGGAGGGTCCCGCAGGCCCGCAGACCTCTCCTGCCGCCCGCTGCTCCCCTCAGCAGTGTACTTGGTCAGTCTGCCTGTTCTGCTCCCCGCTCTGGCTCTGGTGAATTCTCTCACCCTCTCGCGCTTCTGACTGTACCCAGTGCTTGTATAAATAGATAAATAAATAAATCTTTAAAAAAAAAATAAAGTTGTTTTCCATTGAAGCTTTTATGCACTGGAGCACGTTTTGTCTTGATGTGCTGGGTGGCAGAACCTATTTAGAGCAGACAGGTTTGGAGGTCCTGGGGTACCCCTCGTCCTCCTGTAACAAAGGGATTCCTTCACTTTTCACATCTGGACTTGACCTGGCCCTCCATGGCCAGTGTGTTCCCATCACGCCCTGCCATGCACTACCTGGGAACCCTCTAACTTAGCTGACCTCTAGACACTTCCTAAATGTTCATTCTTTTCTAGGCCTTCTCGTCCCTTAGTATATGCTGGTCCCTTTGCCTGGACCATCTTTCTCTGCCTTCTTCACTAGAGAAACATCTGCTTCTCCTTGAAGGCTCCTAAAATGTCATTCCTCTGAAGGATTGGAGTTGGGATTCCTCAATAATGAAAGTGTCATAGGGTTGCTGGTGGGAGACAAGCCTGCATGAGGAAACCCCAGGTAGCTGAGAAACTGATTCATTGTTCTCCCTCCCTGGAGAGATTCTTACAGGGGTCCTGCTCTTGCTTATTTGCTGCAGGGGGTCTTGTTGCCCCAGCCGGATAGGATACTGACAATCAGCAAAGAGAAAGGGCCTCACACCGTGGGGCTGAAGATCTGGCATCCCTTCGTTTTTTGTTCTTGGTCATAGAGAGAGAAAAATTTATTAGAGAGTATATTGGGCAGTGGATTGTACGTGTCAGCAGACTGTGGGTGGATGGTGTGGAAAATTGTCTGTTTAGAAATTAGTTATTAAACAATTTGACCCACTTGACAATGGGAGACAATTTATTGTACATATCTGACAAGCAAACCAGCACAACTATTATAGTAAGTCCTTCTTTTGCTTTTTTAGAAGTTCCTTTTTATTTAGAAGTTTCTTAGGAAAGTTTTAAAATGAAGTTAACTGTGTTAAGTTTCTAGGTAGAAAAAGTTCTGATAACTGAGTAGCAGCCGGTGCCGGCTGAAGGCCATGGAGAATAAGGAAAGTCTTTTCTTGCTTAAGCTTTAGCTGATAGGGTGTACTGGCGGCTATCCACTGTCTTAGGTAATTGTCTAGCTGAAATCATAAGTTTTAGTGTTAGGTTTGGTTTTTTATCTATTGACCTTGAAGGCTACCGTCTAGCTGAAACCTGTAGGAGCCAGTAGTCCATGGGAATAGAATACTCTGATTGTCTCTGCTTTACACATGATAATGCATTTTTTTTCTGATTACTAAAATTGAATAAAGAAAGACCTGCTGAGTCTCTCAGCAGAAGATACTTGCACCTCATCCAGTGTCAGTGTCTCCTCACTGCCTCATCTCCTTCCCCTCAGTCCTTTACACCGTACCTAGGCCGTCTTTTCCTTTCAAGGACTTCTGACCCGACATTTTGCCGAAAGCTGGTCTGCGGCACTTATTCAAGTAGGCCATCTGTGACTGCTTGCACTGTTTTCATTTGGCATTACTGGGCGGATTGTCAATAATTCCTTATGGGGACCTGCTTTACCCTTGTTGGCTACCAGAACTTAGCAGGCCTAGAAAAGCAGTGGGGGTGGGGGGACAATGAGAAAGAAGGCGGGAAGACAGGGGGTAGCTAATGAGTCTCCTCAGTGAGCACACAAAACAGTGAAGGAATGAAATATAAGCAGGAAGTGAATTTGCTTCCAAGGGAAAATGGGTGGGAAATTATTTTTCCTCTGCTTTGGATTTCATTTTTAAAAAATGCCTTTCTCTTGGGCCTCCCCTCGTGGCGCAACAGTTGAACGCTAGGCTGCGAAGCTGCCTGAAGGCTCTGGAGCACCAGTTTGATCCCAGCCACCGGTGAAGGTCCCACATGGCGCACAGACCTCTCCTGCCGCCCGCTGCTCCCCTCAGCCGTGTATTTCGTCAGTCTGCCTGTTCTGTTCTCCACTCTGGCTGTGGTGAATTCTCTCACCCTCCTGCACTTCTGATTGTACCTAGTGCTTGCATAAATAAATAAATAAATAAATCTTTTTTAAAAAATACCTTTCTCTTTAGTGGAGAAAAAAAAAATTAAAATGTAAACCCACGATGAGGCACCACTTCATGCCCAAGAGAAAAGCCCATCTTGAAATAAAAAAAGACATCCCCTGCTCATGGATTGGAAGAATAAACATTATTAAAATGGCCATCCTACCAAAAGCAATTTACAGATTCAATGCAATTCCAATCAAAATTTCAATGACATTCTTCAAAGAAATAGAACAATTATTGATGAAATTCATATGGAATCACCAAAACCCCAAATAGCCAAAGCTCTCCTGAAATAAAAAAGAAGGGATGGAGGCATCTCACTCCCAGACTTCAAACTATACTACAAAGCCATAATCATCAGAACTGCATAGTATTGGACCAAGAACAGACACACGGACCAATGGAACCTAATAGAAAATCCAGAAATAAACCCACAAATTTATGGTCAGCTAATCTTTGACAAAGGAGCAAAGAATATGCACTGGAGCAAAGAAAGTTTGTTCAATAAATGGTGCTGGGAAAACTGGGTCACTACATGCAAAAGAATGAAGCTTTACTACTACCTCACACCATGCACAAAAACCAACTCAAAATGGATTAAAGAACTAGACATAAGACCTGAAAATACATAGAAGGAAATACAGGTGAAACACTACATGACATGTATCTCAAAGACATCTTTACAGACACATCACCCAAAGCAGTGAGAGTGAAAGCAAAGATTAACAGCTGGGACAACATCAAATTAAAGAGTTTCTGCACAGCAAAAGAGACAATAACCAAAACAAAGAGAAATCGCACCAACTGGGAGAAAATTTTTGCACACAACACTAAGATAAAGGACTGATCACAAAAATCTACAAAGAGCTGATGAGACTCAACAAAGCAAAGAAAATAATCCAGTGAAAAAATGTGCAGAAGAGCTAAAAGAAACTTCTTCAAGAGGAAATGCAAATGGCCAACAGGCATATGAAAATGTTCAACATCACTTGTAATCAGGGAAATGCAAGCCAAAACTACCATGAGATACCATCTTACACCAGTGAGAATGGCATATATTAAAAAACTAGCAAACAAAATGTTGGTGAGGTTGTGGAGAAAAAGGAACTCTCCTGCATTGCTGGTGGGAGTGCAAACTGGTCCAACCACTATGGAGAGCTGTGTGGAGATTACTTGACCTACTAAAGATAGAGCTTCCATAGGATCCAGCAATTCCACTCCTAGGTATTTACCCAAATGACACAGAAACAGTAATTCCAAAGGTCACCTGCACACCTTTGTTTATAGCAGTACTATTTACAATAGCTAAGCTATGGAAACAACCCAAATGCCCAAAAATAGATGACTGGATCAAGGAGATGTGGTACATATACACAATGGAATATTACTCAGCAATCAAAAAAGATAAACACATGCAGTTTGCAGCAACATGGATAGAGCTAGAAGGGATCATGCTCATCGAAATAAGTCAGAAAGAAAAAGAAAAATACCAGATGGTCTCACTCAGAGCAGGAATTTAAAAACCTAAATAAGGGACCAGGAAAAAAGACTAATTAATACAAAGTAAAAATCAAAATCAACAAGCAACTATAAACCAGAGACACCCTATGGGGGGCAGGGAGAGGAAGGACTCGGGTCAAAATAAAGGAGGGGGTGCAATTGTATGGGCAATATAACCAAAATGAAAATGCAGACATTGTGCAAAAATGAAAAATGATATAAGAATTATATAAAATAAAATATTAATTTAAAAAAAGAAAAAAAAAAGAAATGCTTTTATTCTTTGGTGCAGCAGGAACATTGCTCCTCAAATTGTTTTCGCCCGTGAGATGAGGAGATGTTGAGTGTTCTAACCTCAGTGTCTCTGACATTTACATCCATGAGCTCCTACAAAGATTCACTTCTAAGACATCGTGGTTGTTTGAATGATTGTTCCCAAAAGGAATTGATTAATGGATCCATGTTCACCCCCAAAGAAATTTCTAATGGCTGCAACAAGGTTCTATCTGTAACTCTGTACACTTTATCATTCACTCACGAAGATGTGAAAGTCAGACTCTGGATAATTAGAATACAAAAGCAATGGATATAGGCTGCAAAGGTGTTCTGAAGTTCAGTTAGTAAAAATGATGTCATAATCATAAGAATAGAACAGGACTTGAGACTAAACTGAGGTTTAATATAAATGTTA
>NW_023602153.1:0-14476 GCF_014898055.3 Talpa occidentalis | reverse complement strand
TGGTTCTGATAGGAAGCATGATCAAAATTCAGAAGAAAGAAATGTTACACAAGGAGAGAGTCAAGAGCAGTCACTTTGAATGGGATGACAGGTGGTGGTTCTTCCTGTCTCAGGTGTCAAGCAGTAAGCTCTGTGGCTGTTATAACCCTGGGAAGGTCAGAAACGAATACTGGATGTTTTCACACCTGCCCTGGACAATTCCAGCACATCCCATTCTGAGAATAACCTACTAACCACCAGGAAAAGAAATCAACTATGGACACTTGAATGTTCTAAAATAAATCATAACTGAAAAAGTAAATAATTCTTGGCATATAAGTTCTTCTTGTAGAATTATGAGCTTCACTAGTTTGGTCATTGCTATTCTGGGAAAACATCAAGCGTGGGGATACAGATCTGAATGAAGCAGGTATAAATCTCTATCCACAGACAAAATCATGTTATTTTTGCTTCAATTTAAGAAACGATTTCAGCAATCGTGTAAACTGATAGGCAGTACAGACCATCTGTGTGGTAGGATGCCCCTCAATTTGAACTATACCAATTGTTTTAGTCATTTAAATGTTATAATTTTATAACTTCATTTCTGTTTTGTTGCCCCATTAGGTCAGTCCCTGAACAGAGCACCTGAAGTGGCCATTTAAGGTGCAAATTTAAAGGGATTATCTTGAGAACACTGCATCATAAACATGTCCTAACAATCAGTAACAAGGAATTTCATAATTTGTCTTTCACATATCCTTCAGAGTTGCTGACATACACTAAAATCTCAGACATTCTCCAGTCACCATCTCAGTTGTATCTCCCCCAGGTCCTGCATCCTAACATGGATGGCTGGGGCTCTATTCCCACAAGGTGAAACAGCCTGAGTCCATTTGGAAGTTTCTCCACTTTTCCTTAGTACATGACTGAGTTCCAAGCCCTCTCAGATATGAAGTTGTCAGTGCAGTGGAATGAGGAGTGGAATCTTTTTCTAGAACTCATGTCTCTATGCAGGTTTTGCGATTAGCATGGTTGGTCCTTGGCCATGGTTCATACAGGCCACTTTGAAGATTGCCCTTCTTTCTACTACTTTCCTACCACTCTGACTCTTCGATACCAGAAACTTGGTGAATGAACTGAAGCCCTGATAGCATAGGCGTGGCTCCCTCCTTAGAGTCAGAATGGTCAGTGTCTTCCTAGTATAAATCATTGTCATGTCTACTCATCACTTTCCCCTCAGCCCACATGCCTCAGTTCAGAAAGGCCTTTTCTAATATGGGGCCAAGGAAGTCTCTAATGTCCTCAAATCTTATATAGACTAATGGTTCTCAAATTGTGGAACAACAGCATTAGCGTCACCTAGCAACTGGCTAGGATGTAAATTGTCCTCCCCAATCTAGTCTTACCAAATCAGAACACTTAAGAGTAGGATCTAGAGAGAGCAGTTTTAATAAGCTCCCCAGGTCATTCTGATGCAAGATACAGTTTCAGTTCTTTCTCTTCCCCTACTACACGAGTTCTCAAACTTTTACATATATCAGAATCACCTGGAGGATTTGTTAAACACAGATTGTGGGCTTTAACCATGATAGCAATATTTCTGATTTGGTTGGTCTCAGAACAGGACTGAGAATTTGTATTTTTCTAGCAGGTTCCCAGGTGATGCTGCTGTGGCTGATATGGGGGGACACATTTCAGAGAATTCCTGCCACAGAGGTCTTAACTTCATGGCTGTCAATTCTCCTCCTCCTATCTCTTCTAATAGTATCTCTCTGAATATCATTGTTAGGTAATCCAATAGACTTTCTAGAAATCTGCTTGAGTGGTTATTCAAGTCCAGAACTAACCATCCATCACTAATATGACATGAGCATACACTCATGTTTTGGAAAGTCAAGGTCTGGCCTTAAGTCAGCAGCACTTGGATTTTTCATCCCAGGTCCCTCCCCAATGCCAGGGTTCTCGTACTGACCCATCCCACGAGGACATCCCACAACATTCAGAAAGAGCAAAAAACCACTATTCACCTGAAAGCTCTATTTTACAAATAGCAATTCAAAATTCCAATGGCTTCTGCCCAGAACTCCATACTGAACAAAATATGATTGTTTGTACGACAGAGGTCAGGGGCAAATGAACGAGCACATGCTTGGACAGTGACTTCATGTTTCTTGGAGATGAGGACCTTTTGTCCTGGTTGGGGCAGCAAGAAGTAGCAATTTAACCCAGTGATATTTGTGGCTTAATTTTTGGTTCCAATATCCCTAGATTTAAGGAGAATAAAAATTAGTCACTACATGCCAGGTCTGCTCAGTTGTATTTAAATCTGCTTCATTGCCTATAGCTTCATCAGGATCCTGGTAGCCCTTGATCCCCTTTATTTCTTGTTTATCTAGCTTCCTCGAGAAACATGGTCTTTTTTTTTCTTAATTACCAAAGAACAATTACTTTAAGTCTGCAGGGCGCAGCCACACACACTGTCAGCTAGGCAAGAGTCCACTTTACAGAACAACCTATCCTACATTTGGTCTTATTTTTTTTTTTAATAAATTCTATTTGTTAAGTGGCCCGTGTGGTTCTGGATGAAAGCATCTACCCAAAACATGCTGAATATTAGTTACCATAAGGATCTGGATGGTTCAGCATCATTTATTAATACTTCCAGGCATTGCTATTATTAGGATAGCCCTGAGGGTTCCCAGAACATAAATAGGACTATTTCACTAAAGGCAAAGTTGCAAAGACTCTTTTGCTGAAACAACACTCCTTTTGCCACTATCAAGATGGATGAGAATTTTTTTCTTTATACTGTGTTCCAAATAGAATGGAGTTACTTGTGTACTTCAAATACTTGCTGTGATTTTTTTGCCCCCATCTTTTTACTCTCCCTGGCACTAAAACAATACCTTAGTTTTCATGGGCACTCAATAAATATTTATTGGGTTGAGTTGAATTGAAATAAATGCTAGAAAATGGCTAACAAGCATATGAAAAAATATTCAACATTGACTCATAATCAAGGAAATGCAAATCAAAACCACAATGAGATACCATCTCACACCAGTGAGAATGGCACATATTAAAAAAACTAGCAACAACAAATGTTGGCAAGGTTGTGGAGAAAAAGGAACTCTCCTGCACTGCTGGTGGGAGTGCAAACTTGTCCAACCACTATGGAGAGCTGTGTGGATATTTCTTGACCTACTAAATATAGAGCTTCCATATGATCCAGCAATTCCACTCCTAGGGATCTACTCAAAGGACACAAAAACATTAATTCAAAAGAACACCTGCACTCCTATGTTTGTTGCAGCACTATTTATAGTAGGTAAGCTGTGGAAATAACCCAAATGCCCAAAAATAGATGACTGGATCAAGAAGATGTTGTATATATACACAATGAATAGTCTTCAACAATCAAAAAGGATAAACTTGTGCCATTTGCAGCAACATGGAGAGAGCTGGAAGGGATCATGCTCAGCGAAATAAGCCAGAAAGAAAAAGAAAAAAATATCAGATGGTTTAACTTATGAGAGGAATGTAGGGGAACCAAATAAGGGATCAGGAAAAAAATAACTATAATCAAGTAAAAATTAAAATTAACAGGCAACCCTAGACCAGAGACATTCTGTAGGGAAGGAGGGAGAAGAGGGATCAGGACAGGGGCGGGAAGAGCACAAGGGATTATGGTGATGGTGTACGGGTGAATTGGTGGTGGGAATTTCATGGGAAATCATACAGTGTACAAAATGAATGATGATGTCATAAATGCTAGAGATGTCTGATTGTAGATTGGAATGAAAAATTTTCTAATTTACTTTTCTCTCGGAGAACAATCATAACAAAACAATACTAACAAACCACAAGGAAGAAAACTAGGCATGGAAGCAGCATTGCCAGAGAACAGCAGAATAGGCACATCCTTGACAGATCTTGGGATACATGCACATTTCTTCAAAGTGGTTTTCTATGTGGAGAGGGTTCAAACGGTTACAGAGCAACCCCTATATGAAACAGGTTGCATCACTGTGGGTCCTCACCCGCATGCTTAAAAGGGACTTATAAATGCTCAAGTGCAGGCACACAAAAAGGTTAATAAAAGGTTAATTTTCAAAAGAAGGGGAAATGAAGAAATGAATAACTCAAGGAGAAAAAGAGGGAGATAAATTTGTGAATGCGTCCTACCTGTTCCACTGAGCTGTAATCCCAATGACCTGCTGAGAGCTGATAAAAAGCCAAGAGTGGTGAGGCCAAGAGAGCGACCCCAGCCCACATGGCTGATTATGTATTAAACCTGGCTGCTTAACTTCACCCTCAGGTCCCAGCAACCCTCCCTTTGGTGATGATGGGATTTGTATTTCCCAGTGTCTTCATGGCTTTGATCTGGAGTGGGCGTGGAGTCCCCAAAACCTGTATGGAGTTTGCTTAGGACATCCTTTCCCCCCTAATATAACCCTGCCACAACTTTTAACTTCCACCTACCTTTTCTACTGGGGAAAAAAAGACAAAAAGGAAACTAAACAGGGCCTCCCTGGTGGTGCAAGGGGTTAAGCACCACACTATGAAGCAATCTGCAGCCTCTGCAGCATGAATTCTATCCCCAGCCAGCAAGGGAGCAAACCACATGGCACAGCAGACCTCTCTGGTCTCGCCCGCTGCTCCCCTCAGCAGTGTATTTCAGTCAGTCTGCCTGTTCTGTTCCCCACTCTGTCTCTGGTGAATCCTCTCACACCCCACACCTCTGGCCTGTACCCCAGTTCTTGTATGCATAAATAAATAACTCTTTTTTTAAAAAGAATGAGAGAGTAAAATCAAAGCATTATAGCTGCAAAGCCATAAGAGAAGCAAGGGAATCAAAAGAAGATGGGAGCGACAAATAGATAAAGGAGTAAAAGAACATAACTCAGGAAGATTGGAGACTAAAGGAAACATAGAATAAAAAGCTGTCCTTGGTATATTAGAAGAAATGGGCAGATTAAACAGAAATGAGAATGGTGTAATAGAAGTTTTGGTGCATGATGAAGACTGTCTTTCCCTTACCCCCATCATGTCTTTGCTCAAATTTCACCTTATCAGTAAGGTTTCCCTGATTGACGTAGTTAAACTCTTCACCTCGGGTCTATCTCCCTTCCCCACCTTATTTTTCTTTTCTTTTTTTAAAGATTTATTTATTTATTTATACAAGCACTGGGTGCAGTCAGAAGCGCGGGAGGGTGAGAGGATTCACCAGAGCCAGAGCGGGGAACAGAACAGGCAGACTGACTGAAAACACTGCTGAGGGGAGCAGCAGGCAACAGGAGAGGTCTGTCGCGCCATGTGGGACCCTCGCTGGCGGCTGGGGATCGAACTGGCGCTGCAGAGGCTGCGGGCAGCTTCACAGCCCAGTGCTCAACTGCTGCACCACCAGGGGAGGACCCCCACCTTATTTTTCTTAGTGAAATACCTGAAATGAAAATTAGTCTGAATAGGATTAACAACAGTTAAGGCACCAAGAAAAGTTATCTGTGACCTTTGATCTAAAACAATATTAGAAACGTATATAAAAGGAAACACAATCAGGGGAACATCTGGGCATAACATGAAGAGAACATCAGCTCTGGGAGACTGTGCCAATTGTCCAGCACAGTGTGATGGGAACTCTTGAAGGGGAGAGCAGACAAGAAAAACATGTGAAGAAATGTTCACTGGTTGAAAATGTCTATTTGATGACTACTCCAAGCTTGCAGTTTTAAGAAATCTGATGAAATACAAACTAATCCAAAGAAAATAACACCAAGTCACATGATAATCAAATTGGTGGAAACTCATGATAAACAGAACATCTTAAGAGCAGTTGGGAGTGGGGGTCATAATATATAGAAAACAGCAAAAATATGGAAGACAGCTGACTTCTCATCAAATATAAGACAGTGTTGTGATGCCTCTAAAGTGCTAAAAGAAAAAAGTCAACCTAGAGTTCTACATTAAAAATATCTTTCAAAAAGTAATGTTAGAGACTTTTTTTATTTTTAATTTTAAAAAATTATTTATTTTTGCATACAAGAACTGGGATGTAGGCCAGAGGTGCTGGGGCTGAGAGGATTCACCAGAGACAGAGTGGGGAGCAGAACAGGCAAATCTACTGAAACACACTGCTGAAGGGAGCAGCGGGGGAGAAAAGAGAGGTCTGCTGCACCATGTGGGCCACCTCCCTGGCTGGGGATCGAACTCAGATCTTCATGGAAATAGCTTTGAGACTTAACCCCTACATCACCAGGGAGGCTCTAAATAGAGGCTTTTTAAAAGGTGAATAAAAACAGATAATTTATTGCCAGTAGGTCTATGCTAGAAATATTTAAAGTTCTTCAGGCAGAAGAAATATACTAGGAGAAATTTGGATCAATACAAAATAATAAAGAGGTTTGAAAATGGTAAATATAAGGTTAAAGATAGGGTCTTTTTTTTCACTTTTAAAATCTCTTTGAAAGATAATTGATTGGGAAGATGAGGGATGAGGAGGGGGCCACAATGGACTATGGGATAGAGGGAGGGCTATGGTGCCTACACCAGAGTGGGGAATCCTATACCATCAAAACGCTAGCAAGGATGTAGAACAACAGTACTTCAATAACAATAAATATTAGTTAAAATATTAGTTACAATATATATTAGTTAAAAATAAAAAGTAAAAGATAATGGGCTGTTTTAAGAAAAGTGATACACATATGGTGAGATAATGGAATATATGCTGGTTTCTGTCCCACTTCCTGACACAGTGCTCCTAAGCCCCTGGTAATTTCCTAAGTGATAAGAGCACTAAGGACATCTTTTGTTCAAATATTTGGTTTCTGATCCTGGTTCCTGACACATACTTCCTAAACCTTTTGGAATCTGCTGGGTGACTGCAGTCTCTTTGTTCTAAATGAGGTGACTCTTGTGGACTCCTGAATGGGTGGTCACCACAAAGACTAAGCCATGATTAGAAGCTTGGAATTTTCAGCCCCAGCTTCCATTCATTACAGAGGGAAGAGGACCTGGAGATGAAGTTATTGATCTCTCATGCTTATGCGTCCTGTGATGATGCTGCCATTAAATCCCCAAAGAGGCCTCCCTGGTGGCGCAAGGGGTTAAGCACAGCACTATGAAGCAATCGGCAGCCTCTGCAGCACGAGTTCAATCCCTGGCAGGCCAGGGAGCTACCCACATGGTGCAGCAGACCTCTCCTGTCTCACCCACTGCTCCCCTCAGCAGTGTGTTTCAGTCAGTCTGCCTGTTCTTCTCCCCACTGTCTCTGGTGAATCCTCTCACCCTCCACACTGCTGGGCTACACTCCAGTTCTTATATGCATAAATAAATCTTAAAAAAAAAAAAATCCCCCCCCAAAAGGGGAGAGTGGCTCCTTCCATGCTCCATCTTCATTTTCCTCAGTATCCTTTCTCATTTCCTTGTACAATAAACTGGTTAACACTAAGTAAATTGTGTTAGCCTAGCAATTTAATTGCAACTACTTGTTTGATTTAACCACCGCCTACTTGGCCTACTTGTTGGATACACTCCTTTTGCCTTTATAGTTGCTCTACAGTTTGTAATATATATCTTTATCATATCACAGTCTAGCCTCAAACAATTTATAACACTTCCCATATGTTTTAAGACTCTTACAGACCTCTACTGTATTCTTTGGGGATTTTATTCCCACCTCTTCACTTAAACACATATATTATTGTCATGTATTGTATTCTAGTTTTGCATATGTTATACACCTCACAAAACAGCCCAGTCCTTCTCCTGTGTGTCTCTTTCATATTACCACACTCATAGCAATTTTGATACGAGCAATTTAATCAAAGTAAAGGAGGCAGTCATGAGGATCTCCAATATGCAGGTGATTGGTCAGTTGCTGGTGGAGAGCTAGTGGCTACCAGAGTCCAGGGAGACTTGAGTGCAATGAGGGAGACTGCCTGAGTGATGGCTAGGAAACCTTTGGATTTAAGTTCCACAGATTTGTCTTTTCTCTCAGCCTTGTGGCCTTGGGCAAGTTAGCTCCAATTGGTCAGAAGCACAATGATGGATGGGCCTGGATTTTCAACTGGTGTCTGAAGTGGGGTAGAAAAGACCAGTCTTGAACTAGTAAGGAGGAAAGTGAGGGGGCGGAGCAACATGGCGGCGAGGAGACGCTGCGAGTAAGATCTCCCATTAAAAAAAGTGAATAGGGAGGAAAAGCGGCAGGTCCCAGTGAGAAGTGGGACACGGAAGATAAACGGGTGACGCCAGCGAACTGCCCAAAGAAGAAAGTGGCCATAAAAAAGGACTAGAAGGGAGGGAAGCGCAGAACCCTGCTCCCCTCCCCCGCCCACAGAGGCGGCACTCTCCGACCGGCAGAGAGGAGGAAACAACAAACCAAAACGGCCCACAAGAACAAACGACGCAGCAAGCGGGACTGTGAGTGGAAAGGAACTATTGCAGCCACCACACCCCGTGAACGGGAGCTGAGGCGAACCCTGCAGGATCCGCCGCGGCGGTGAGCGAACGGCTCCGGGCGCCATTAGAGAAGAACAAAGACCCCGGGAGACGCGCACACAGCCCGGGCTGCCGGTAAGCTGGCGCGGGAACGCGGCGCGCTCGGGGCGCTTGAAAAGCAAGTGCAGACCTGGATCGCGGCTGCCCAGGTCCCCGCGCCTGCGACCTAGGCTTGCGGGGAGACGACCTAGGCTTGCGGGGAGACGCACGGAGGTCCTCACTGAGGTGAAGGTCCCTCCCTGAGTGAGCAGGAACCAGGCGCCCAGGCACGGGAGCTGCGCAAAAGGCGCCATTCCCGCGCCACTGAACTGGGCTACAGCCCGCGTCCTGGAACTGAGGGCTTTGAACTGAGACCCGGGGCACGAAAATTCGGGGCGTGGTTTCTCCACGACGGTGGGGCACAAGGCAGACACAGCACCCCAAAGCTGTTGAGGTGTACCCTACCATTCCCGCTCTGTTCTCTGTCCCACGGGGTGGGGGGAGGCGAAAAACAGCCCCCCAAGGACAATAGGAGAGATCTCTGGCGCCACCTAGCGACCAGGAAAAAAAAAAGTCACTAACACCCTATAAAACAGGACATTTCTTAAGACTGCTTGAAAAGGGCAGAAGGTTTCTGGAGGACCCAGTGGCCAGCCGGGAAGTTATTCCACGCCAGGCCCCTTCCGACCAGCAGTCTGAGCCCACAGAGGGAGCAGGCACCCACGTCCGGGGCAGACCGGGTGCGCAGAAGAGTGTGCCTGAAACCGGAGGCGCAGGGACTGCATCCCGCTTCGCCATTTGAGAACAGGACATTTCTTCAGTAAAAACTGCCTAACACCAGCAGAAAGCTCCCCCAGAAGACAGAGATGGCTCCTGGAAGAGCCAGAGGGGAGCGGAGAAGTTCACCCAAGATGTCAGTCAGTCCGAGCAACACAGTGTCCCAACGCATACGACAAATTAGAAAACAGACAGTAGGGAGTAGAAGAACCACACGCAACCTAAAAACTCCTCAGGAAAGAAGCACCACCAAAAAGAAAACCACTCCCCAGATTGCAACGACAGCAACTTGGAAGAACTTCTGAGCCTTCCAGAAAGAGAATTTTAAAATTGCCATGATTAAAAAAGTGATAGATCAGAAGAAGGAAATTGAGTCCCTAAAGAGGGAAGTAAGAGAAATGCAGGAGATCAAAGAATTAATGGAGGAACTAAAGAACTCTGGGAAAAGCAATGAAAGCAGAATAGATGAAATGGAAGAACGAATAAGTAATCTTGAAGACACAGAAATAAAAGAACCAAAACAGAAAAGGAAAGAGAAGTACGAAGGAAAATGAAGAAAGACTTCGGGAACTATCTGACTCCATGAGGAAAGGAAATATAAGAGTTATAGGAATTCCAGAAGGAGAGGAGAGAGATGTAGGAACAGAGAAAATATTCATGGATATAATTGAAGAGAACTTCCCAAATGAGAAGAAGGAGCTGAAAATTGATATACAAGAAGCAAGAAGAACACCAAACTTCCACGACGAAAGGAAAAACACAGCAAGACACATAATAGTAAAGCTCCAAGAATCCAGGACAAGGAAAAATAATGAAGCTGACAAGAGGGAAGAAACAGATAACATTCAAAGGAAAACCAATCAGGCTGACATCAGACTTCTCTGAAGAAACACTACGGGCAAGGAGAGAGTGGAGGGACATAGTCAACAGACTCCAAGAAAACAGATGCAACCAAGAATACTCTATCCCGCAAAGCTCTCTTTCCTCCATGAAGAAAGAATATGGACCTTCCCAGACAAAGAGAAACTCCGGAATTTCATTGCGACTAAACCCACTCCAAAAAATACTACAAGGAATCCTAAAGCCAGAACCTCAGAGGGACGAATAACAACGAAAGAAGACCAAAAAAAAAAAAAAGTTATTAAAAGAATAAATAAATAAAATCAAAGGAAAGACAAACATAATGGCAAATACAGATGCTAACATATCAATATTAACTCTAAATGTAAATGGACTAAACTCTTCAATAAAAAGACACAGAGTTGCAGCCTGGATTAAGAAACAAAACCCAACCTTTTGCTGTCTCCAGGAAACACATTTAGCTACAAAAGATAAAAATAGGCTCAAAGTCAAAGGATGGAAAACAATCCTACAAGCAAATGGGCCAGAAAAGAAAGCAGGAACAGCTATACTTATATCAGATAAAACAGACTTCAAACTCAAAAAAATAAAAAGAGACCCCAATGGTCACTACATTATGATTAAGGGGACAATACTTCAAGAAGAAATAACACTCATTAACATATACTCACCAAACGAAAGAGCACCAAAATATATCAGACAACTGTTGTCCTCTCTGAAAACAGACATCAGAGAAAACACATATGTAGTGGGAGACTTCAACACACCACTATCAACAATGGATAGATCAACAAGACAAAAATAAGTAAAGAAACTAAAGCTCTAAATAAGGACCTAGAGCATTTGGGCTTAACAGACATCTATAGAACACTAAACCCAAAAAAAACGGAGTACACATTTTTCTCAAGCGCACACGGATCATTCTCCAGGATCGATCACATACTGGGGCACAAGACAAACATCAACAGATACACCAAGATTGAAATCATACCAACCATCTTTTCTGACCACGAAGGCATCAAACTAGAAATAAATCATAAAAGAAGGCAAGGAACTATCCTACCTCATGGAGATTAAAAGCCACACTACTGGAAGACCACTGGACTAACGAGGAGATCAAAGAAGAAATTAAAAAATTCTTTGAATTGAATGACAAGGAGGACACCAATATCCTAAATGTATGGGATGCAGCAAAAGCAGTAATAAGAGGAAAATATATAGCAATAGAAGCTCACATCAAAAAACAAGAAAGAACTCAAAGAAACAACCTAATCTCGAAGCTCAAAGATCTAGAAAAAGAACAACAAAAAAACCCCAGAACCAGTAGAAGAAAAGAAATAATAAAAACCAAAGCAGAAATAAATGAAATTGAAACTAAAAAAACAATCCAAAAGATCAATGAAACCAAGAGCTGGTTCTTTGAAAAAATAAATAAAATAGACAAACCCCTAGCCAGGCTCACAAAGGAAAAAAGGGAGAAAGCACAAATACACAGAATCATAAATGAAAGAGGAGAAATCACAACGGACACAGCAGAAATCAAAAGAATAATCAGTAACTACTATGAACAGTTATATGGAAACAAGTTCAACAATCTAGAGGAGATGGACAAATTCCTACAACTCTACAATCACCCAAAGCTAGATAAAGAAGAAATAGAACACCTAAACAGACCAATTACAAGCAGCGAAATTGAAATGGTAATTAAAAACCTCCCCAAAAACAAAAGCCCAGGACCTGATGGATTTACAAATGAATTCTACCAACATTCAGAGACGAATTAGTGCCTATCCTTCACAAACTCTTCCAAAAATTGAGAAGGAAGGGACAATACCAAACACGTTCTATGAAGCCAATATTACACTAATACCAAAACCGAATAAGGACAACACAAAAAAGGAAAACTATAGGCCAATCTCCCTAATGAACACTGATGCAAAAATCCTCAATAAAATTTTAGCTATCAGAATCCAACAATGTATCCATAAGATAATTCACCACGACCAAGTTGGATTCATTCCAGGGGCACAAGGATGGTTTAACATCCGAAAATCAATCAACGTTATCCAACACATCAACAAAAAGAAATATAAAAACCATATGATAATATCAATAGATGCTGAGAAAGCTTTCGACAAAGTGCAACACCCATTCATGATAAAAGCCCTTGAAATTCTTGGGATACAAGGAACATACCTCAACATCATAAAGGCCATCTATGACAAGCCAACAGCCAGTATCATTCTCAATGGTGAAAAGCTGAAAGCAATTCCATTAAGATCTGGAACAAGACAAGGATGTCCACTCTCACCACTGCTTTTCAATATAATACTGGAAGTCCTAGCCAGAGCAATAAGACAAGAGAAAGACATCCAAGGAATCCAAATAGGAAAAGAAGAAGTCAAACTATCACTATTTGCAGATGATATGATAATATACATAGAGAACCCCAAAATCTCCACAGAAAAACTAATTCAACTCATCAATCAATTCAGTAAAGTGGCAGGATACAAAATCAACACGCAAAAGTCAGTAGCCTTCCTATACACAAACAATAAATCTGAAGAAGAAGAAATCAAAAAACCACCCTTTTATTATCGAAACAAAAAAATCAAATATTTGGGAATAAATCTAACAAAAGAGGTAAAGGACCTATACAAAGAAAACTATAAAACACTGTTAAAAGAAATAGAAGAAGACACAAAGAAATGGAAAGACATCCCCTGCTCATGGATTGGAAGAATAAACATTATTAAAATGGCCATCCTACCAAAGCAATATACAGATTCAATGCTATTCCAATCAAAATCTCAATGGCATTCTTCAAAGAAATAGAACAATTATTGATGAAATTCATATGGAATCACCAAAAACCCCGAATAGCCAAAGCTCTACTGAAAAAAAAAGAAGGAAATGGAGGCATCACACTCCCAGACTTCAAACTCTACTACAAAGCCATAATCATCAAAACTGCATGGTATTGGAACAAGAACAGACATACAGACCAATGGAATCGAATAGAAAATCCAGAAATAAACCCACAGATTTATGGTCAACTAATCTTTGACAAAGGAGCAAAGACTATGCATTGGAGCAAGAAAGTTTGTTCACTAAATGGTGCTGGGAAAACTGGGTCGCTACATGCAAAAGAATGAAGCTTGACCACTACCTCACACCATACACAAAAATCAACTCAAAATGGATTAAAGAACTAGACATAAGACCTGAAACCATAAAATACATAGAAGGAAATATAGGCGAAACACTACGGGATTTGCACATCAAAGACATCTTTACAGACACATCACCCAAAGCAGTGATAGTGAAGAGAAAGATAAACAGCTGGGACTACATCAAAATTAAAGAGCTTCTGCACAGCAAAAGAGACAATAACAAAAACAAAAGAAACCCCACCAACTGGGAGAACATTTTTGCACCCAACACTAATGATAAAGGACTGATCACAAAAATCTGCAAAGAGCTGATGAGACTCAGCAACAACAAAGAAAATAATCCAGTCAAAAAATGGGCAGAAGAGCTAAAAAGAAACTTCTCTGAAGAGGAAATGCAAATGGCCAACAGACATATGAAAAAATGTTCAACATCACTTGTAATCAGGGAAATGCAAATCAAAACTACCATGAGATACCATCTCACACCAGTGAGAATGGCACATATTAAAAAAACTAGCAACAACAAATGTTGGCGAGGATGTGGAGAAAAAGGAACTCTTGTGCACTGTTGGTGGGAGTGCAAACTGGTCCAACCACTATGGAGAGCTGTGTGGAGATTTCTGGACCTACTAAACATAGAGCTTCCATATGATCCAGCAATTCCACTCCTAGGTATTTACCCAAAGGACACAGAAACATCAATTCCAAAGAGCACCTGCACCCTATGTTTATAGCAGCACTGTTTACAATAGCTAAGCTTTGGAAACAACCCAAATGCCCAAAAATAGATGACTGGATCAAGAAGATGTGGTACATATATACCATGGAATATTACTCAGCATTCAAAAAAGATAAACACATGCAATTTGCAGCAACATGGATGGCACTGGAAGGGATCATGCTCAGCGAAATAAGCCAAAAAGAAAAAGAAAAATACCGGATGGTCTCACTCATAGCAGGAATCTAGAAAACTTAAATAAGGACCAGGAAAATGAATATAAGAAAGTGAAAAATCAAAATCAACAAAAAACTATGAACCAGAGACACTTTTTGGGGGGTGGGGGGCGGGAGGGGGATTGGGGTCAGAATGGGGCGTTTGCAATTGTATGGGGGAATATAAATAAAATTTAAATATTTAAAAAAAAAAAAAGAAAAAAAAAAATACCTCCTCTAATGATTTTGAAAAATACTGACCCAATGTTGAA
>NW_023602152.1:0-39576 GCF_014898055.3 Talpa occidentalis | reverse complement strand
AGGTCTGCCACACCATGTGGGACCCTCGCCGGCCGGCCAGGACTTGAACTGGCACTGTAGAGGCTGTGGACAGCTTCACAGTGGTGTGCTTCACAGAGCAGTGCTCAACCGCCTGACCACCAGGGGAGGCCCTAAAGTGAACTTTTCCTGAGATCAGTTTTGATGACAGTTCTACACACAGCCAGGAAGAACGTGTAAGAGTTGACCTCTAATCCTCTTCTTTAGTGGCCAATGGACAAAAAGTTGACCTAAAACCCAGTGATGCATTTCCACTGGTGGAAAAGGAAAAGTACATAACATATATGCTTACTTTGCAGCAGGCACTGAGCAGGTGCTTCATATATATTATCATCATAACAAACCCATGGCCATAGATGGCATAACTCCAGATGAGGAGATTTAGAAAGGACAAGTCATTTAGGGTGCATTGTGGGGTAGTGGATTGGGTTTGTCTTCAGGTTTCCATCATTTAATAGCTGTGTGACCTTGGGCAATTTCCTTAATTTCTTTAACCTTTTCTTATGGTTTCCTGCTTGTAAATAAAGACGATAATAACAAATTGTAAAGCTCTTAGAGGAAGTACGTAATACAGAGTCATAGTTTAAAAATGTTAATTTAAAAAACACCATAATTAAGACTTCCTTTTATCAAAAAGCCATTTTTTTAAGTTTGGCAGTACATCTGAAGTGCTCATTAAAAATAATAATATAAGATCATATTCAATTAAGGAGACCAACTTATTTTATTTTCCAGGAATTTTTGTGGTTTTAATACCAAATGTCCTATATTCCCTCAGTCCTAAGCAAATCAGGTGATTGGCCACCTGAACTTCATACTGAGCAAATCAGAATCACTGTGTAGAGCCAGTTCCAGGCTTCTGTAGCTTTTACAAAGAGAGTTGGCATTAGGGTTGGAGTTTAGTCTAGTGGTTTATAGCATGGGACTTCAAGCTGTGTAGACTTGGGTTTGAATCACATTTCAGGAATGTGACTTTGGATGTGTTGATGGTTCCTAGGAAACTGACTTTGAAATGGAGAATACTGTGTACAAAGTTCACTAAGGAGAGGCTCTTGGGATCAACCCCTATGGAAGGGAAGAGCAGGAAGAGGACTGGGCAGAGGTGGGTGATGGGCTGCAATGAAGTCCCAATGGAGGTCTCAGCTAATCTCACAGGAAGCCCTGGAGCAGGTAGGACCAGAGTTATCTTGAATTGAGAAGGTTGGGCCTCTCTGCTTTCTTGCCATCAAGTCCCTGGGTGCCAGCTGCCTTGCCAGCTGTCTCCCTGGAGGCTGACAGCTAAGAGCTGTCTATTAACAGTATTCCCTCAGCTGTGAAAATAGAGCCTTCTCACCAAGAGTCTATGGGCAGCACATCACAGTATCCAGTACAAGGTGTATGACTTCCTCTGGCCGTTTCTCCTTGAACAGAACCAATGGTCTGAAGATTACCTATCTCGGAGGGTTGTTGAAGTTTAAGTGAGTTACTATACATATATCACAGTTTATCTGACACTTTGCAAGAATTCAAGACATGTTAGCTAATCATAAATACTGAAGTTAAAATTGGGAGGAGTTTGGAATGGAGGCTGACTGCTCCAAGAAAAACCTACTTGGAGGAAATTCTATGTGATTAGTATAAACAAGGATGGACAATGTTTGACTTTTATTTGTAGAATGTGTTTTACTAGGTTGGTCATTAAACAAAGATATAAAGTAGGTGAACAATTGAATCCATCCAACACTTACTTAACAAGCATGTGTTAAGAGGAGGAGGGTAGACCTGAATGAGATTTAAAAGATAAGCATAGTCTTATAGTAGCCATAGTATTAGTAAATTATGTATCTATAATTTAATGGGTAAAGGTAAAACCTAGGAATGGGGTTCCATGAGAACTTAATATGTATTGTCAGTAGCAATGGGATGCAGGAAGAGGGACTCGACACTGCAATATGCTAGGGGTTGTATATCAGTTTTTTAAATGACCTCCAATAAGAGATTTTATATTCATCAAAAATATGGGATTGAAATTGCTAGAGTTTATAATAAAAGTCACATTTTTAACCATTAACTTGATGAAACATTTTTTTGGGGGGCAATTTGCAGTCTGCATGGAAAATTTCAAAAACATTCTGGTCATTTGTCAAAATACAGAATCCTACCCTTGAAACTTTAAGCCAAAATAATTTGAAATAAGGAAAAATAAAAAGCTGTACACTGGAAGATTTTCTTTGTAGTAGAGTCCATTATAAGAGGGCTCCTTAAATATTGGTAATAGGGAAACCACTATTTCAATTTAAAATCCAACCTTCTTTGGAAGGAATAGGTTACTAACTGCCAGCTCTTTTAGTGTTGTAAAAATAAGAAACCAAATGACAGGAAGTATGTTCGTGAAGTTATTACTATATTATAAATATTTTAAAAACCTTTTTTATTATTGCTTTCACTAGGTGAACCTTAGAAAAGAAACATATTTGTTTCAAAAACATACCCTGAAAGTCACTCAGTAAAAAACATCCAGACCATGGTTTAACATGGTGTACTGTAAAATTTTTAAAAGTTCTGTATGATGTTTAAAAAACGTTCTGGCTAGCCAAGTCTCAGAGATAGCAAAGGGGCCATCCTGCGGCATGACTGTGACATACAAAGGAACTACTTCAGTCCCAACCTCCTCTCTCATGCCTTGTACCCCAGGATGCAATATTCCACTGTCCTTACTTACTCCCGGGCCAGGTACCAGGCAACTAGGACCCCAACTTGCATGAAGTCCACCAAAATTATCCCATGTAAGCTATTCCTCCACCATCCCTTGCCTTTCCCATGGAAACCCAATAAAAACAGAGGTGGGTACTCTTCCCTGACTCCTATCTTCTGTCCTGACCCTCTGGTGCCTTTTCATGTGGCACTTGTGTGTGCTGTGCCTTCTTCTCTAGGACCTGTGAGTGTAGTGGTTGTTTTTCTGAATTCCTCTTCCATCTTCTGTTGTGTTAGCACCAGACTGACCATCTCATAAAATAGGTGTCTTCTCAGGAAATGCTTGACGTTAGTCCTCAGAGGAAACAGAGAAAAACTTAATTGTTGGCTATATTTTAATAGCACCTCCTCAGTGCATCATCCCCATTCCATTCCATTTAATTAGATCATAAAGTACATGTTGGTGTCTGAGGTACAGAGGCCCATGAGCGATGAACCTTAAACCCCACCCTGTTATCCAGAACCACGGCTCCTGTGTCAACAAGTACCTGTCAGTACTTGTTCTGTTAGAAGTAATAGAAAATGTTATAGAAGTAACTTTGGTTTTTTATTTTTTAAATCAATATTTTAAGAAAAATAAAAAGAAATATATTGGCCGACTTAGGATGAAAAGTCCAGAGTGAGCTGCTTTGGGCATGGCTGGATTTAGGGCTCAAATAACATCCTCAAGACTCATATCAGTCTGTCTCTTGACTCTGCCTTCCAATGTTGTGACCTTTGTCTCGGTTACATGTAACAGCAGCAGAACCAATTCTCAGAATTTCTCAGGTTTCAGAGCTAGTAGATAAGAATAGGAATCCTATTCCCAAACATCGAGAAAAAATCTCTCCTTAACCCTGATTGGGTCATGTGACCACACCGCATCATCCTCAGGGAAGACTGCAGTGGACTGATGGCTTTGCTCTGGGTCATGTGACAACCCTGCAACTATCACAGGAAACCCAATGATTAGGGCCTGGCCCTGGATCACAGGACCATGAAAACTCCTGAATGGTGGGGGAGGAAGGTGCGTGGGTCATAGAGCAGTCTTTGGAGTAAGCAGAGCTCACTTACAGTGGGGAAGGATGACATTAAAGAGGAAATCACTTACTAGGATAGAGTGAGTGAATGCTGGGCAGAAAACTCAACAGATGTCTACTACAGTTGAACTACTGTCATTTTATTCTAGCTTTGCTGGGAAAAAGCCAGTAAGAACAAATTCAGCAAATCACAGTCTTGCACTGAAAAAAAAAGAAACACAAGTGTCTAAGGAGCTCAGCCTTTTTCTCTAAATAGGACATAGTTTATACTATTTGAAGACAGATGCTTGTTTATTCTATTGCTGAGAGCTCGCCAGGCAAAAGGATTCCAAATATCCTTCCATCTGTAGATCTTCCCAGGGCTTTGCAAGTTTTGTTTAGTTAATGAGAAAATTGGGGGCGGGACAATTTCAAATGAAGAAATAAATACACTTGGAGGAGAGATAAAGGACTATTTCACAATTCTGGAATTTAGAGCAATAAACAAGTAAACAGTCTTATTGGCTCAAAGGGATAGTCCTTTCATCTATGAAACAACTTTATTTGAGTTCTGTTGGCATCTGGAGAGACTTATCCTATGGCTATATTATAAATCACTTTTCATGTTTTCTGTACATATTGTCCTGTTGGGCCTTGTGAAACAAGAAATTATTTGCTGCATTTAATTGTTGTGTGATGAAGTACTTCTGTAATTTACATGTCCTTTAGTATATTATTAATTCACATGCTTTTCAGAAATGTAAGTTTGGAAGCAATTTTCATGAAATTTCCTACAGTATATGAATCTGACATAATTGGACTAAAGTCTTGTTTATCCAAACTGCCTAGGCCAATGCCATTTTGTGGTTTTTAAAAAATAGGGCAATTTTTTGGAAATGATCCCTAATGATGAACATTTGAAGAGGAATTCTGAGCTTGGGAAAAAATTTTGTTCCCAACACAGGTGTAATCAATCCCTTATGATTTAATTTTAATAAAACTAATCTTTAAGAATTGAAAAGGACATTTCTTTCTTTGACTAGCCAAACTTGACTAGCCATACTGGAGAGCCTGGTGGATTCTTTCCAGATGAATTGTTACCTAGGAGCTACGGATTTAGAACAAATTGGGGGATAATCCTGTGATGAATGATACCAGTTTTTGAGTTTCATTGTTCCACTCTGGTTACAGAGAGTCTCATTTATGCAACCTCAAACCATATGCTTTATTATGGCCCAGGATATTCCTATTGGGTTAAACTCTTAGGAGGAACAAAGAATGCTTTAAAAGTGTGCCGCCAGCCAGCAACTGCCTACAGCATGATTCAATGGATGTTAGAAGGGATCTTGCTTAAAGATCATGGTTTCCACAGAAATTCACCATAATATAGGCACTCAACAAATATTTGCTCAGTGAAGGAAAAAATAAATGAGTTAGTATAAAGTCACCATGCAGACGAAAATTACAAAAGCACCACAGAATTCCTCCTAATTTCCTTCCCTCGTTGCTAGCCAGGTCAACGTTTATCAGTACTACAACAATAAAATTGTCATTACAGAAAATAACGCCAGACCTCAGAAAAATATGTGTACCTGACTTCCCAGAAATAAAATTGTGAACTTTGATAGAACTTTCAAAATCACGTGAAATCAGCTCCCTAAATTGTGAAAATTAACACATAATTCTCTTTGTTCCATCATACTGGCAGAATTTTATCTGATGGGGAAACCCACTACATTATGTCTGAGTGATTGATGCCCCCCAATGTATTAGTCACAAAGAGCTCCTGGACTGTACTACTCCAGGGGCAACATTTGCAGAAACTTCCATGTGAATGGCTGCGTGGAGTTTAAACCCAGCACATCCCTGCTTATTCTACTATACATCTACTGTTGAATTTGTTGCCAACCTGAAGCCTCAGCTCATATGGAGTTGGTCTAATTTTTTCAAACTTGATCTCACATTAAATACTAGCTTTGCAAAAAAAAAAAATTGCTTTTATTTTCTCCCTTTTTGTCTTATTTGTGTGGCTGGAACTCAGGAAGAAAAGGAAAACCAAGAAGAACCTAAAGACCTCAATTTGGGACTGAAGATGACACCAGGTAGGATATATTCAGTGTGACTCCTTTTTCTGAGCTGCTGTTGCTGACAGCACGACTCACGGTATCAAAAGTTTTGCAGATGACCAAGGAAAATCTGTGTGTTCCAAATGATTGGAAACATGACTAGAAATGTCACTTGTGATGTATTCCAGACACGACATCTGGACAATCTGGTCACGATGCAGAAAATAGCTGCTTCTCTTCCTTTTTTCTTTTATTGATTGCAGTTCTTGATGAACAAATACTTGCAATGAAGTAGATGATAATGATGCAGAAATTTCAAATTCAGTAATACTAAAATAAGTGGTATATTTATTTACTGAGGTATTTATGATTACACTGGAAAATATTATTTAGATGCATTTGTGTGTGTGTGTGGTGTGTTGGTTAGTGTATAGTTACATGTATAGCTTTGCTAAAGTTATTAACCCCATAATATACTTCTATGGGTATGGAAAGAATATATGATGAGAACTTTTACAATTTAGTCTCTGACTATGATTAGTAATAATAATAATGAGAGCAATGGTCATAAAAAATAAATATTAGTTAAATGGATCTTATAATAATTAAAGCTAAATCTCAATATTCTCAATTTCTATTTTCTAACAGCTTTTAGTTTGGTGCTTTATATGATTAGGTTAGACCAGGGCTTCAGATGTGTTTGCCCATGGCAGAAGTTCATGTTCTTGTAATTTAATGAAAGTCAAGAAATGGGGAATGGTAATGAAAAGAATATGCAAAGTGAGGGGAGAAAGGTGGCATCTTGTTCAGATATAGAGGGATTAACCAATTAGCCAATTCAACTGCCTCCTTCTAAACCCCTCTCAAGTTGAATGTACCCCACCACCAGTTTCATCCCTTTGCAGGCTCTTGCATTCTTGGCTTCTCATCAGTCACATCTCATGTCAAATGTCCACTTCCAGAGCCCACCTTTTCAGTCCTTCAAATCACTCTCCGTTTCACTGCCCATTTTTATTTTTATAACTAAATCATTTTTCTGTTGATTGACTTACTTATTGCACTCAGAGAGCAGGGACCATTCTTGTTTAGTGGTACCACTGGCACCTTGGACAATGCCTGGCACACAGTATTTGTTCAATAAATTCTTATTGAGCTTTCTATGTATAAGGCATTTTATTCTCTTAATGGAGATATTCTCTTAATTTATAAGAAGTTATAAATTTCTTTTTTTTAGATTTATTTATTTATGCATACAAGAACTGGGGTGTAGACCAGAGGTGGGGGGGTCATGAGAGGATTCACCATAGAGAGTGGGGAGCAGAACAGGCAGATTGACTGAAATACACTGCTGAGGGGAGCAGTGGGTGAGACAGGAGAGATCTGCTATGCCATGTGGGTTGCTTGCTGGTTGGTGGGGATCAAAATTGTGCTGCAGTGGCTGGCGATAGCTTGAGAGTGCCGTGTCTTTAACCCCTGCACCACCAGGGAGATCCCCTTATAAATTTCTGGGATAAAAATGAGAATAAGGGCCTCCCTGGTGGCTCAAGGGGCTTAAGCACAGCACTATGAAGCAATTTGCAGCCTCTGCAGCACGAGTTCAATCCCCGGGCAGCCAGGGAGAAACCCACATGGCACAGCAGTCCTCTCCTATCTCGCCCACCTCTCCCTTCAGCAGTGTATTTCAGTGGGTCTGTCTGTTCTGTTCCCCACTCTGTCTCTGGTGAATCCTCTCACCCCCTGCACCTCTGGCTTGTACCCCAGTTCTTATATGCATAAATAAATAAATCATTAAAAAAATGAGAATAAGATATGACACTTGCCCTCACAAAAACAAATTATGTCTAAGAGACAGACAGGTTTTGAACATGGGAAATGTTCAAAATGTGAAAAAAAAATCAATATAATCAAAATGCTACGGGGAGCTTTGAAAGACATAAATTTGCCTGAGGACAGCAGAATCAAAGAAGTCTGTAGGTTGATGATGCTTGTAAATAATTCTGGAGTTTAAAAAAGGACATAAAAGGGTAAAGTTGGGGCATGCATATCAGACCTGAAAATTGTTCTCGGTGCCATTTTTGCAGACTTAACCTTGATTTTCGGTTCCTCAGCAACAGAAGCAGGCTGGGATGATAGCCATTGCTGGGTCAGTGCAAATTTGGCTAACCAAGAGACCTTGACTTTCCCAACTGCTATTATCAATGGTGTTATTTCCCCTCTTGGCAGAGTGTCTACTATATTTTGAGTACTTTTTTTTTCCACATCCAATGCCTTTTTTTCCCCACATCCAATGACGTCTCAGGATGAGAAATCAGAGATCTTATTCTTCAACAGTCTTCTAGGATTCCTGGATCTTTAGGCTTTTGGGGTTGTTGCTAAAAATCCAGTCTAGTGATAATGATTTCCCTCTATAAACACATTTGGAGTTGAAGGTCCCCATGTAACATAATTCCAAAGAAAAGAAGGGACATGGTTTACTTAGAAATCTATAATCTAATTTCTTGTGATAGGATTATACACTTTTAGATTTTGACTAAATGACTTTCCCCCCTTTTCTTCAAAAACACCAAATAACCCTGTTCTTTTAGTAGAATTTCAGGTGAAAAGTGAGCAGTTTCTCACTTTCTCTAAAAAATGTTTGTGCCCCCTGACTCTGGGCTTCCTGTGGAGTTTCACATCTTTATTCAGAATTTAGTCCAACTGTGTAGAGTCTTTACATTGTAGCTCTAGTATGCCTGTATCCCTAATCTTAGTCCAGTCACTGCAGATCTACTGTACATATTAACCACTCTCGAGATTCTGTTAGGCATAAGTTGTGTCTGCAAGGTTAATCAAAAAGTATGAACATAGGCTACATTAATTCAAGAAACATTCATTGAATGCCTACTATGCACTCAATATTGTGCTAGGAATTATGCTTTATATAGAATGGTAAATAGACTAGACTTGATTCCATGCTTTATAAGGCTCAGAAGTAAGTGAGAAATACAGCCATAAACAAAAAGAAAATGTAAATTATAGAGAAATCATAGTCTTTAGACAAGTAAAATATGTTATAAAGAAAACAGGGTGCTGTGGAAGTCCTGCCTTTGTAGAGTGTATTGTTAAATAGGACCTATAACAGATGGACACAAAAACTAAGCAACAGGTGGGATGCCCCAGGCCATAAACACACAGGTGTTGGGGGAGAGAAATCCAATTTGAGGGCTCCCAGAATTCCACCAAGAGATTGTGGCATGTGAGCCGGATCTGAGAGATAGAATGGAATCCATTTGTGAAGACTGCCACATCAGCCAAGTCATTTATAAAGTGAAAATTAAATACTGTAAATTGACTCCAAAGTGATACCTATTTGGAGTTCAGCCCATTTTTTGTGCTAATGACCTAACCCTTAGGTATCTGTCACTTTATCCTGAGGTTTATAATTTATCCTTGCAGGGGCCACCCAGGGGACAATGACAGGTTAACTGGGAATATGTTTAAACTTTACCACCATTTATTATTTGTCCTTTGTTCTCTGATAACTCGGTGTAATGTCTCTTCGAGGTTTTTTGAGTACGTGACCTGCCCTCACGCCCACCCGGGATAAGGTAGTATTTCCCCTGGAGTTCATGGATATATTAGCTGAGTTGACAGGGAAGCCCGTTTATAATGTCTCTTTTAATGTGATACAGCGTGGATTGTTGTCACCTGGTGCTCCATTTCAGCAAGCCAATGCTAGGCAGGTTCACCAGACGCATGAAGGTTACCTTTGCCTCCAACCAGCCTGCCCTCTCCGTGCCCTGTCCCTCCTCAGTGGGGTTCCTTCCTCACTGCCTCTGATCCCCAGATTCTCTACTACCAGGACATGCAATCAGGTGCAGATACCTTTGTACAAACTAATTTATATCACGGTGTCACCTCTCTTCAACCTGTTGGTATTTCAAATTGAAAACCTACCTGTAAAATGAAAAAAGTTGGTGATTGTCAAAGGGAATTTGAATATCAGAAAACAGGAAAAGAAAAAAAGGCATTTCCTTCTACAATCAAAATGCATGTTCAGCTACTTTCTTGATCTGAGGTTATTAGGAAGGCCCCAAATCATGGGGCCTCCCAATGAAATCCTATCAGACAGTTTCCTAAAAGTGGGTATATCTTTACTTATAAGTGAAGCTAGAGCCTTTATCAAAAGTGCCATTTTATTTATTTATTTCCCTTTTTTAAGGTAACACTGGTTTATAACACTAATATGATCTAGGGAAATGGGTTCATACTTCCACAGGTGAATGTCATCACCTGCCCTCCATCCAAGAAGCCATAGTCCTTTGCCCTAGACCATTGTTCCTCTCCATTCTTTATCTCCTCCTTCCCCTTCTGGTAGCAAAAGATGTTATTTTAAAGACACAAGGCCTCCACAACATTCAGTGCAAACAGAAAGAAAAGGATACCAAACTGAACCAAGGGACAGGGAAATGGAAGAACAAGGTAGTGGAATCTATGGACATGGTGATGAGTGGAGGAAAGATTTTCACACTTACAAGTTCCTTTGATATGGCCGTGATGTTGTTGGTGTAATTGAGAAAAAAGCAAAGAAAATTTACTAACAGTGATGAGGATGTCATAATTCTAAGCAGAGAGAACTGTATGTCAGTGAAAAGGCACAATGTGAAGGCTGACAACAAGGACCGTCTGAGGATAAGTCCATTGCTGGAAGCATCTGAAGACATGGGAGAGCTGATGCATGTGTCCTCACCTGCCTTGAGGCCTCATTTCTCGGTCATGGTTGTACCAATATTGGGAGCCTTTTGATCTGCATGACTCAGTGTTGCCTCTTCTGAGGTCTTTCTTTCTCTGGGTAGTCTCTCCTTTTCTCCTCCCTCACCGCCCCCTCAACCCCAGAAAGTGTTCCTTTCCTGGGGTTTCTATGTGACTCTAACTTTATTTTAAAGAAAAAGTTAAATGATGAGGCTTCATTTAATTTTTATGTTTTATGATGAGGCTTCATTTAATTTCTTTCTATCCACATAAAGGGCCTTGGAACAACAACACATACACACAACAGCCTATAAGAGGCACCTATATTGAATAACATTGAAACTGAACATTACAGACTAAGGTCAAGGTCTATGGGTACTTTGATGGTGAGTGAGCTGTGGTGACTGCACCCAAAGGGAGAGATTCTATACTTCAAAATACTAATGATGTAAACCAATGGTCCTTTAATAGAAAATTAAAAGAAATAAAGTTTTGAAGAATCAAAAAATAAAATTGAACATTGCTTTCTCAGAATGTTTTCTTAGAACATTGCTTTCTTAGAACATTGCTTTCTTATTGTTGAATTGAACTATAGATCTAGCCCAAACCAATCTTACTTGTAGCCAATGAATACAAATTTGACAGAAAGGCAGATTAGCATCCTTTCAAAGGTGGTTCATCAAATCTTCATTTATTCATTCATTTCCTGTGGTCAGGGAGACCAGCAGTGGGCTCTTGTATCTTCTTGGAGAATTATTTTAAAAAATGATTTGCATCCTTCTTGGTGGTTATGTTTCAAAAAAAAAAGGTGGGGAATAAATGTATTTTTAAGATGTTGGCTTGATCTTGCGATTTTTCTTGCCCATTCATTGCTTTTACAAGGAGACCAAGTATGTACTCAACCAATATTTAAATGTGTTTAAAATTCCAGAGGACTTTGTGGAATCCTTATCATCTTAAGCTGCATTAATCTCTGCTGTGAGCCCCTAGGTTGCAATACTGTGATCTTAAGAGTGGAATCCTGTAAGTTGGACCCATTTTCTGATGGTCAAAGGGTTTCATCAGAGTATTCTTTCTGTGCTAAAGGTCACTCAGAGCTGAGCGGGCCCAGCACGCTTTCAGAACTGACTTCATTTCCTGTGGTTTACAAGTTTCTTAAGTGTGAAATAAAGAACCCTAAGTGATTAAAATCCTTCAACTAAAAATGGGTGCAATGAAGAAAAAAAGTATGTGTTTTTGTAACCTTTCTGGAGAAGTGAGAGCAGGGTTCCACTGAGCAGCTTTCTAAGCAACCTGGTTGTGTGTGAGGCTGGCCTCTGTGGGAAGCCAAGACTCTCAGAGTTCAGGCTTTCTGACTGAGAGCGCGGGAGGTGACAGGAGACCTATTCTCTGATAACCGAGACATAGTATCTGTTTTACTTTGATGTCAGAGTAGAAAACTCCAAAAATGAGGTTTCTGCCCCAGCCAACTGTATTTCAGTTTCACCTTGAATATCATTTATGCAAAAAGTTACTTATCTTCTGTATGGATTTCCCTAAAATTCTGGCCAAAGAATGAATAGAACATCATTCAGGGAGGGAAGTAAGGAAAAAAAAAGGCTGGTGTACTCCTTTATGTGTGTTTACCTTCCTTCCATTTCCCGCTTGCAGCATGGCGAGCAGCCTGAGGGTCCTAGGAAGCCATTTAATAGAGAAAATGCCACTGGAGATGGTGATGACTTAGGGGTGTCCTGATTCCCACACCTCTTTATGGGACTGAACTGCTATACTTTTATTTTAGTCTAAGAAGTCCCACTAATTTTCCTCTCTTTCAAATAACCGTAATTGGATGTTCACTATCATATAAATTCCTCCCAGGAAGTGAAGTCATCGTGTTTGTTGCTGGAGGTTTACCAGAAAAAAAACCTGTGAAAGTGGTATTTCCTGTTACAAGAGCTAAGAACACTGGGCCTCCCTGGTGACTCAAGGGGTTAAGCACACACTGTGAGCTATCGAAAGCCTCTGTAGCACATGTTCAATCCCCGGCCAGCCAGGGAGCTACCTAATGGTGCAGCAGACCTCTCCTGTCTCTCCCGCTGCTGCCCTCAGCAGTGCATTTCAGTCAGTCTGCTGTTCTGTTCCCCACTCTGTGTCTGGTGAATCCTCTCACCCCCCATACCTCTGGCCTGAACCCCAGTTCTTATATGCATAAATAAATAATTTTTTTTAAAAAAAGATTAAGAACACCCCTAGACAGGAGGCACTAACATATATTCATAAAGAGGAAGGTGTTTCTAGAATTTCCTAAGGAATTATGCATTATCACAGTTAGTAGGAGGAAGTATATATATGTGTATATAAGTACATACATATACATATACATACACATGTTTTTTCTTTAAAGTATTGCTTTTCTTTTTATTAATGACATCAATATTTTTTATTTATTAACCATATAGGATTTCTCCCCTCAGGTGTGGGCACCATAGTATCCCACCACCAAAGCTCCCACAGTCCTTCACCATAGTCCATTATACTCTCTTCCCTGCTGTTTTCTCCCTTCCTATTCCCCCTCCCCTCCCTACAGTCTATGGTCAGCTTATCTGTTTATTTTTCAACCTAGAGTTTCTTCACTTGTTAAATCAATTAATATTGCCCCAGAACCCAAGATGCTTCCTTGGTGACAGGGGGTGGGAACTGAAATGAGGAGGGTAATGTTTGTCTCAGGCAGGAGAAGGCAGGAAGGGTACTTTGTATTTGAGGCAAAGAGAGACTTTTAAAGATGTAGCTGTCTGCTCCTAACTCACCACCATTTTCTAATGAGAAGGTGTCAAACTAATGAAATCAGTCTTCCAAGTTCTCAGCACTCTCCTAGGCAAGCTTGATTAAATGATATTGCCACCTACAGCTCCGAAACCACAGCATCCTCCTGTTCAGGGTCACGTAGCGAGCAATCTCTGCTTTTTCTCCTTTCTTTATGGGCAGACAGTTAATCCTTTCCAGATTTTTTTTATTCAGGAAATTAAACAGACGACTCGCTTATAAATGGGAAAAGACAAATATAAATAAAAATGAGGGTTTGGTTTAGTCTTCCATGCTCAAGGTACATGTGATACACTGTTGACTGACTGGACACCCGTGCCTCGAATGGGAGCTGAAATGCACCTGAGCAGCAAGTGTCCGGTTTTGATATTGTGCTCAAGCACCCACGAGACACCTCAGTAGCTTTATTGCATACTACTGCTCCCCATTCAATCCTTTGTCCGCTTAGCACAATGGAAACAGAGGCATGGAACTTTCCAGAAGTTTATCTAGGACATAAAGTGAATCACTTATCAGGAATGAAATTTTCAGTGTGGTAATACTTGGAGCAGAATTGTCCTCTGTGTGTGTGTGTGTGTGTGTGTGTGTGTGTGTCTGTTCCACAAAATGTGTATATATACTATTTGATTTTCTTTTGTTACTCTTTAGTTTTTTCTTTTTGGACCTTTGTACAAACCCTTCAGAGGAGAAAAAATCATGAAAGTGACATTAATATACAAAAGCAGCAGTCATTGAAGTAGCACATGCATTATGTAAATATAATCAATGGTCTTTCAGTGTTTCCAACCTGGAAGAATCTCTTGATCCACTTCCCCTTTCTCGTTTCCTTCTCCCACACGTGAATAAGAAGACGGTGCTGGTGTGGTGTACTGTGCACTTGATGTCCAGCTAGTCCTCTTGGTAGAGTATAACTTTGTTCCCACTCTCAGGATATAGAGAGTGGAAATTTCAGCTGATTACTATCACAAGTGCTCCTAGGAGAGAAAAAAAAATGAAGTTTGCATATTTCAAAGATGGTTGTTGTTATGGTCTTCATGATTTACCTATGTTTCCCTGTAAACATGTAAATGAAGTCGACGTTTTGGTCCTAGAGGTCCCCTAAGAGTCAGCTTCTTCTTTTCCTACCCCCCTTCCTTACCCCAAACTCCAGTTAAACTTGACTAAAGGAAATCACATCTGACTACACAGTTAAATCATTCATGCTGAATCAGCCACTGTTCCAGAAATTATGTATGGAGGGGGACATAGGCTGAGAAGACAGAAGGGACTTTTCCTAAATAGTTTTTGTACAGCACATCACGTCATATTGAGAGAATGTCAGTTGTCTGTATCAAAAATTGGAGAAGGAGGTCTGATGAAATTGTGGTCAACCCTGCCCAGCACATTCAGGCACCTGCAGGTCTTGACCTGAGGTTTCTCTTACAGAACCTACTCTTCTATCCCTTAGGAGTAGCCCTCAAGCAATCACAAAATGGGACTTGGTGAATGAACAACACAGGGCTTCTTCCCCTTAGGGTGGCAGCTATAGAGCATGGAAACTCTACTAGGTGTAGAATTTGCCCCAACAGGACCAAGGCCCAGTCACCCACAGAAGCAGTCTGCTGGATAAAACTCAGTGCCCACTGCTCTGTATCACCCTCTACAGCCCCCTGTTATTCCCATTGTAACAGGGTGGTCCCCAAGAAAGGGGGAAGTTCCAGGTTCCCTGCCCCACCCAAGGGAGGGTAGAGCTGAGCAGGGAGAGAAGAAGCTGCAGAAGAGACTAAGGAAGGAAGCAGGATGGAGCCAGAAGGAGACCTGGAGGAGGCGCATGGAGCCTAGAGACATTTGAAGAAACTGCGCTTGTCTTTTGGTCGTGGACTGGGTGACACAGATGTGGGTGAGACCCATGGGGAGGTGACAATGGCAGCTTTTATCTTGGTGTTGATTTTGCTCTTTTCCTTCCAGGCTTGTCTGGTTGTTTCTGACCCTTTTCTGTGGGTCCCCACTGGAAGGTGCTTTAGACTTGGGGCAGGCTTTGGGGCCTTGCTCTGGGCCAATCCCATTTGGATGGAGTTTTACCCACGAGGGGGTGGGTAACTTTGGGTTCTTGATTTAGAAACTATATTCTTTGCCTTTCCTGTATTGTTTCCTAGTTGTATTAAAGTTCCTTCCCATTAAAGTCTCATATATTTTGTGTTGATGCGGCGGATGGCAGAA
Organism: Talpa occidentalis; assembly: GCF_014898055.3. Taxonomy (NCBI): domain Eukaryota; kingdom Metazoa; phylum Chordata; class Mammalia; order Eulipotyphla; family Talpidae; genus Talpa; species Talpa occidentalis. The sequence continues at coordinate 24,029 of NW_023602152.1, read as the reverse complement.
CCCATTTAGAGTAGGCAGGTTTGCGGGGTTTGGGCTGCCCCTCTCCCTGTCCTATAACACCATCACCTCCCACATAAACTGCTTTAGGGACCCCCGAAGTAAGAGTTCCCTAATGCAATCACTATATTGAACACAACCTAATCAATAAATCTGATTGAGATCTTGGGGGGAAAACATTCAAAAAAAAGCTTAAAATCCACCTAAATGCAAAATAGCTACTTTGATAATTATCCCATTAACTGGTTAAAATGGTGGCATTCCTAAGTTTTGAATTCTCTGACCTTTTTGTATATGCTGTTCTATGCTTATGTGTCCACTGGAGGACGTTTAGTGATGAGTAAGAAGAAATGGTACTTTGCTATTTTGAAGTTATCACAGAGCATGTTTGCTTAGATACTGCCTTATTTTGACTCAGTTTGAATTGCTTGATTTGAGTTTAAGTGTAGTTTTGAATCATAAAATAATTTCTTTTTGAGCCCTTAACATGGGCCTAATGTTCATCTGAACTTCTGATTGGCTCTTTTACCCTGGTTTTTTTTTTTTTTTGGTTTTTTTTTTAGTTAATTAAATTTTTAAATTAAGGTAACATTAGCTTATGTTATTATTGGTTTTTATCCTGTTTCCAGTTTTTAAAAACAGCTTAGGAAAGAACACCTCTGTTTCCTTATCCTTCCTCACAGAATGATGGTGAAAAAGATAATGAAGTACCAAGGTAACATGTTAATGAAGACCTTTCTGAAACAAATTATGACTGAGTGCTGACAGGCAGCCTGCATTCCACACAGATATTCGGAGAGCAGGGAGGAATTCTGAAAACCCCAGAGGTGTTTTAACTTCTTATGACTGATGTTACAAACAGGGCAAACCCAGCTTGTGGATGTGTTATGTTTGGCCTGCAGACTTTAAAATTTTTGGAGAATTGGTTACCAGTGTTTAAAAACTGGAATATTTCAAGTAAAAAATCCAGGTTCCAATTTCGCCTGAGAACTTGCAAGAACTGGCCAAACCAGACCTGCATTCCTAAGTTGTTAAAAAAAATAAATCAGCTGAGTTGCATCCTTTAGAGGTGCCCTCCCATCCTGCCTGTGGTCTAGGGGCAGGTGAGATTGTTTGGGGGGCGTTGCTATGGTAACAGGGGAGGCACTCTGATGAAGCTGGTGAGCACTTATCTTGACCAGAGATCTCTTCAGTTCTTGGAAGTTTCGCACATATTCTTCTCTGTAAGAGGCTAATACTCTACCGTTAGAGGCTTTTCATGATTTTAGCAATGAAGGCTCACAAACATTTTGCAAGGAAGAAGGGTACCAGGAAATGGAACTGCTTAATAGATGGGTGTGGCTGAACAGCTAGAAATGTAGTTCCAGCTTAACCTGATGACATAGACACTGGGGGTCTCTGGAAATGCGACAGGGTCACAGACTTCTCTGGGCCTTCTCTTTTCATGGCAACCGAGAAGCCACCATGTCCTCCCTGAGAGACTTGTAGTGAAGGGCATCTGATTCTGCTCTTACTCAGCACGGCAGATGTAAAATTCCCTTTGGGAGCATTTGCCCGTCTGGCTGTGTGCCTGGCACCTTTTAGATGGATTTTGATCAAGCATGACTCCAGTGTGTATAGTAATCGTGGAAAATTTCAGCCTTCCTACCCAAGGAGAAACTGACAAAGGGAACAAAGTGCCCTTGGCTTTCACTGAGTCATAGAAGTAGAACAGATCAAAGAATCAAAAAGTTGGAACATGTTTTGCAAAGGCTGTGTTCTAGTCCTTGGCCTTCGTTGTGAATACTGTGACATCTGTTCATTTGGGTACATAGCTCATCTGTCCATGCATTTCACAAGGGTTTATGGATGTTGCCCCCCATGCTGGGTGAGAAGCTAGGGGTTAAGTCCTGTCTTCCTTGGTTTGATATTCAGTAGAAGCCAGTGACTGTCCTCAGCCTAATGGGTATGTTTCCAGAGTCTATGCTTTCCCACTTTTTCTGGGCCTGAATTCTTTTATGGCTGCTCTGTTCTAAGTCAGTTCACAGTATGTAGTTCCTTCCAACATCTTCAAAAGAAAATGGATAATTGTATCAATAGATACAATTGATATCCTACAATGGATACTTGCATCCTGCAGGTGATTGACACTTTCTCTGTTCCTTACCTCTTCTAACCAATTAACTATACCCTGAGTTTATCTGGTCCAGTTACCACTTGGATTTGTGCATATTCAAGATCACATTCTCTGGATTATTCTTTTCTAATAACTGAACACAAAACATCTGGTAACCATGGCTGCCTTGATACTCTGACAATAACACTAGCTAACATTTATTAAGTACTTGCCATGCATTAGGCACCATGCTAAGTGCTTTACCATGGATTTCTGATTTAATCCTCTCAACAGTCCAATGAAGAAGGTGCTATATGATCCCCACTTTGTAGATAAGGAAACTCAAGCTTGAAAAAGTGAATTTACATCAACCCAGGACTGGTTGAGTCCAATGCCTCATACTCTTAGTCATTTCAGCAACTGTGAATACCAGTATGTCTTCTGGACAGTTAAAACTTTCTGAGTAGTATCATACAGAGAGGATTTTTATATTCCTCTAATAGGAGCAAGTTTATCAGCTAAGGTATCAGAATGATTGCCCCTAGATGCCTAACCCTTCTGATTTCTGGTAAGGAGGGAGCCCTGGAGTAGGATAAGTTCTAGCAATTTGCCCTGGATATGCAGACTGTTGCTTTGAGATGAAAGAGGGTCTTTCCTATTTTCTTTTCTTTTTTAAAAAAAGACTTGGTCAAGTTGAATATCTTATGTTTTGAATCTGATTCATTCTGTTTAGAACATCCTGTTTACATCTGATAGAATCAAAGATAATAAAACATTTTCCCCAAATTTGGTTCTTTTTTCCTGCTGAACAATTTCTGTTTATGGTGCCTCCCTCCATCCTGGCTCTGCACTATGCACATAAAGTCAGATACTCAATGAATCCTCAGGAAATGGAGGAGGTGAATTCAGTGAACTTGGAGAAACGGATGATGTGGGCATCTCAAGATGTATCAAGTATTCCTGCTCTCAAGGGGATGACAAAGTTGTGTGTGTGTACATATGCATGTGTCACAGTTTGCAGCTGACATACCTGGGTAGATAAAGAAGAAAAGGCAATCAGCTCTGCCTGTGTGAACAGAAACAAGGTGCCCATTCACTTCTTGTTCTCGCCTGGCATCCTTGGCACTTCAGCGTCTGGTGGAAAAGCTGAGCCTTGCTGGGTGTTACCATGACGTCTGAGCTTTGAGAACCATTTCCTTTCCTCCTGAGCCCAAGAAAGATTATTCTAGTGATATCTGAATAGCTCGAGTTAGGAGTGTACGAACACAGAGGAAGTGGTTCCCTAGCAACAGGAGCTTCTGAAAGCCTCTCTACGCTTGGTACTTCTCCCTGCTTTTTGTTTTCTCTCCTCCATGTCGCCTGTCAGCAAACGGCCAGAGTGATTGCACCTGCTCTGAATTGTGGTCAGTCAGTTAAACCCCAGCAGTTCAGTTTTCTAACTCAAAGGTCCTTGTTCCTCTTTTGGTTAAGCTTCCTTGTGAGTTCTGGGGCCTATTTTCTCCATGGTTATACAATTATTACCTCAGATCACACTTCCTTTTTTGTTGTTAATATTTTGACCAGAAATGGAAAATATTGGTGTCAGAAATTTTTATAGGAAATTTTGAGTTCTTTAATGTTAGTTTTTGCACATTTTTTCAAATGTGCTAAATCTCTCCAGAAAAGGTTTAGTTGGCTTTTTTTCTCCCTGAAGAGTTAATATTCACCTCATTCTTACTTTGTTTTTTCACAGAAGCAAAACAATCTCTTCATTTCTTACAAATGTCAGTATGACAACACGTAATTGAATGTAGTAGATGGCTAGGCCAATAATATCTTCTGACAACTTTGCCTCAGTCTAGCAAAATACTAGGTTCTAGAGACAGTTATCCTTTAAAAAAAATATTTCCTCCACCAAACCACCCATATCCTTACCCCATTTGTCTTTCTCCCGGACCCCCTCCACTCTTTCCCTTATTCTCTCTAGTAACCATTATCTTCTTTTTCTCTGACTTCAAATTTTTATTTCTTTTATTGTTTTTGTGTAATTGTGTTTTTGTGTATTTTGGGGGTATTTATATTCCACACATGAGTGAAACTATCCAATCTGTCTTTCATTTTTTGGCTGATTTTACTCAACATAATCATCTTAAGTTTCACCTATTTTGTCCCAAAGGCCACCATTTGATCTTCCTTCACAGCTGTGTAGTATTCCATTGAATACACGCTCCACTTGAGACAGTTATCTGTACTGGGGACATTGATCCCGTTCCCTGTTCCAGCTCTGGTGCCCTATTTTAGAACTTGCCAATTTCTACACACCAGACCACCTAGCACAAGCATGTGTCCAGAATTCTGACTAGAGATGTTAGGGGGAAAGGATGTCCTGAGATAATCTCATACAGGCTTTGTGGACTCCACCCCCACTCCAGACTAAAGCCATCAGGACATTGGGAAAGACAAATCCCATCACCACCAAGGGGAGGGTGGCTGGGACCTGAGGGTGGAGTTGGGCAGCCAGGTTGGATATAAAAACCAAACACGTGGGCCTTGCTCGCTCTCTGGCTCGCGATCGCTCGCCTCCTGGCTTCACCGCTCCTGGCTGGCGGCCAGCTCTCAGAGCGCCATTTTGGGATTCCTGATCGGCGGATCGGGTAGGACTCATTTAAAACTTTGTCTCCCACTTTTCTCCCAGAGCTGTACATTTCCTCATTTCCCTTTCCCTTGTAAATAAACCTTTTATTAACCTTTCACGTGTGCCTGCAGTAGAGCATTGATAAGTCCTTTTAAGCGCGCGGGTGAGGACCCACAGTCAGGCACCCCGTTTTGTATCGGGGTTGCTCTACAACAGAGATACCTTATTTCATCTTCAAACAACAATCTGTATGGAACAGTGGTCTATATAATAGCATAATGGTTATTCCTCTTTGCTGACTTATTGGCTAATATCCATTGATAGTATTGACTATCCAGCCCAGACTGGTGATAAATGACAGTATGCATAATAATTGAACTGAAGAACTCCTCGAATTCTTCTCATCTGTACTTTAAAAAATATTTCATCCATTCATTTGTTGAACCAACTAGAATTTGTATACGAGTATTTCCCGTGTGGAGGCCACCAGACTGTGTCTTATGGGAAACACATGAGTAGCACAGTCTCCAACGTAAGGAGGCCTCAGTTTGAAAGAGTAGGTAACATATGCACCCATGTAATTATCAAGCAAGACCGTAGCCTAAACAAAGATAAACCTTGCAATTATACATGTTCTTTAATCAACTCTTTCGGTCAGAGGGCGGCAGGGGAGGTAGCATAGGCCTATATTTTCAAGAGATCAAGTGGAATGAGCGTGAGGGATGTTACATCCGTTCTGTAGATAAACACAAAAGACTATTTATCTAGCTCTTTTTATTAACCTTACATTTATTAAAACAACAAAACGAGACAGTGAAATCCCTTTCCTTGTGACATTCTGTTTGCAACCAAATGGGCTATTTTTAATCAATGTTAATTGAGAGCTTGACATATGTTAGCTAAAGTGACATTAAGCAGAAACCTGGAAGAAAATTTGTCTGGGATTTTGGAAAAGTGAAAAAGTAAGCCTTAGCTTAGGGGAATTTTGAATGGCCACTGTTTATCTTATTTTCCTCCCAGGCATTATTTTCCACTAGTAAATGAGAAAGGAAGAAAAATGGGTTGCAGTTGCCAAACCCTTGGGGAGCCAGTCTCTCTCAGCTTAATAGCCATATCCACACCCTCCCCTGCATGCTGAGGAGTCTATCCAGGGCGGTGTGCACCGTCACCACCACGGACATGGTTAACCAGGAAAAAAAAAAAAAGCTATACATTAATAGAGTCAGGGGAGGTGGGGGTGGGGGTGAGGTGGGGAGGGGTTGGGAGGTGGGGAAAGAAAACACTAACCAAAATCAGACAGCCACAGTGTATTCTTTCTTGCATTGTTCAGACTACGGGGGTGGGGTGGAAATCTAAAAGTCATTCTTAATGTATCCAGTTGACAAATTTTGAGGATCATTTCAGACTTACTGAAATAGCCACTGCCTTCTGCGGAGTTGACACCAATTAAAGATTTACGAAGGGGAGAAGTTGAGACAAACAATGAAGAGCTTTTTGTAGTCAAATAAGTGAGTTGTTTCCTAAAGCAGCCAGGAGAGTGAGCATGAGAAGTCCTAGCCATGAGAAGAAGAGAACTTCATAAGGATGTGTTCTGAATCATGAGTTTGGGGCTCTGATGCAACTAAGCCATTCTTAGGACATAGTTTCCCCTACACTCAGGATTTTCAATTATCAACCTAAATGCATATAAGGAGACTATGGCTGATTATTATTTTTAGGATGCTATAGTTTCCCCATGGGAGAGAAAATATCCTTCCTCCATATTCTGGCTCACTCTTCCTCATTACAGCTTCCATTAGGTAATTTCTAAATGAAGACTATAACAACTTAAAAAAAAAATCTTACATCAGAGTGCTCTTTTCGTCTAGCTTGGCCCAAAGTGACTTTAAATTAAACTTTGCAATTATTTCCTGGCTGTCTGTAAAACTGCTGAGGTCTGTACCTGAGGGTCAGTCATCTGAAACTGGCCTAACTTGGCTTTGTGTCTGTTTATTTAACCCAAGTACAGTGCTTAATGCAGCAACTTGTATTTTCCCCCACCCAATGTTGACTTAAATTACTGCAGAAGTCTCACCTGTCAGAGGAGCCCAAATGTGTTTTATCTGTTTCACTATCAAAACTGGTAGTTATAAAGCCTGGTAATTATAGCCATTGGGAATGGAAAGCATCAAATTTGGTTATTTATCTACCTAAGAAGAAGTTACAGAAGTTACAGTTGTTGATGATCAGTTATATTATTTAAGCAAATACTTTTGGCTAAAGCACATTTTCCCTTCTGCTAAAGCTACTGGTAAGGAAAGCAAAGTAGACTCTTCATTTATGAGATGAAAGAACATTTGTCTAGCGAAACTTTATAGAATCATCATAAATCCTTGGAATCCAAGTTCGCTTGGAAAAGGAAACAAATATTGCAATTGGATTACCAACTTTTCTAAGGCAAGTTTTCTATTAAAATAATGGCAAAAATGTTAGAATTGGGATTTCCCTTGGAGAAAGAGGTTATACTACTAGATTTTGTGTATTTTGTCTCCTTTGACCTCTGGACTGGGATCCACTAACTAATGATGTGGCCACAGCAGTTTGGTGACTCTGCTGATCAGAACCTCAGTTTCCTGTCACTAAATCAAGGGATTGGACTACATCATCTATAAAACTTCAGAGTGATATTTAGGATTTATGCAGAAGACTATTCTTTGAAATCCAGCAAACAAAAAGAAAATTCACTAATTTGTCTTTATTTGGAGGAAAGCACCTTCCCACTATCTAGTATTCAACGCCCAGCCAGGTCATATTGGGCTCATATGAAAGCTCTGCTGGTCCAAAGTTGGTCACTCCTCTGCTTTATTTCCAAAACATTAAAGCTGATGAGAACTTCCCTTGAGAGATGTGGATCCAAGGAGAGCTAACCCATATGTGCTAATGTGAGCAAAAAAGAAAGTGAAAAATGACAGTTCTGGAGAAACCATTCATTCATGCACACTTTTATTTAACCAACACTCATTAAGAAGTGATATAGTATGTGGCTAATGGTTCACCCTCTGGAGTCAGGTGCCCTAGATTCAAACTCTGGTTCTACAACCTGATGTTCTCTGTCACATTGAGCAAGTCACTTGGCTTCTCTGTTTCTTCTGTGTTCCTCCTTTCAAAGCCTTATAAGGGAAAAATGAATTACTCAGTGTAAAATATTGGTAACCATGACTGACAGAAGTCACTCAGTAAGTGCTATATTTTATCACAGCCAAGCTCTATGTTTGATAGAAATGGGAACTCTGGGTGATATCACTATGGAAAACATAATAATAAGTATATAAATAAGGAAGGGGGCATGGGTAGTTGGGGTAAACTTCATAGAGGAGGTCATTCCATTTGAGTCTCAATGTTAAGGTAAGCCTTTGTTAGACACAGAAGAAATGCTATGTCAGAAGAAAAGTAATGTCAGCTAAAGCAGAAAGGTGCAAATCTTCCTTATAGTCAGATGGGGACGGCTGGAGTTTAAAGAGAAAGAAGCAGCACAATAGAACTGGAGGAGTAGGTGAGGCATGGAGGGTTTTATAGGGGTGTGCTCTATGCCACAGCAGTATTTTAAGCTAGAAATGCCTTAACCTGCAAGCCCTGGGGGTTGGAATCACTCAGTGACTGAGACTGCAATTGGCATGAGAAAGGAAGTCAAGGAATGGACTTGGATTTGGATTCAGTGTTTAGTAAATGCTAGAGTTAGTCTGTGGGAATAAGAAACCCTGATAATTTTAGCTTATTTCATGATTTCCAGCTTTTTGTTGTTTTCTAGTAGCAGACTTCCCAACTCCATCCCTACGTTCCTGAACCAGGTTTTGGGTACTCTTTCAAATCTGAGTCACAATCTTTTAAAATATACTGAACACTTATGATAGGGAAAGCACTGTGTCAGGCAAAGGGACACACACGGAGGTTCCTAGCTCTATGTTCCAGGTACTGGTTGAGTGCAGGGGAATAAGAGATGTTGGACTTAGGCTAGTCAGAGAAAGCTTCCTGTGAAGCCAACCTTTGCATTGGGTATTTAAAGATAGGTAAAATATTGATAGTTAGAGAACATTCTAGGCGGAATTAGCCACATGAACAAAGGTGAGAAAATGAGAAAGTGTAAAGAGGAGAAAATACCAAAAAGAAAGTACTGCAGTAGGCTAGACATGAGGCCCTGAATGCCTAGCTTGGGCGGGGGTGGGGGGGGCTGACAGTAGCAATGAAAAGGAAGAAGCAGACATGGGAAGAATAAAGAACTTTTGGCCACCAGGGGATAAAAGAGTGAGTGAAAAAGAATATTGGAAGATGATTAAGAAATAATTCCCCCCCAAACTGGGAGAGCTAAGATGCTCAATGTTAAGAGACAAAGGGAGAGAGAAAAATTTCTAAATCAAGTTTGAAAATACAGCTTGGGATTCTGAGAAAAGAATGGCATTTGAGCTAGAAGTTTAACTGTCATGCATGGAGAGGCTGTATTTGAACTTTGGGAGTACATACATCTTTTTTGTGTGTGTGGAAAGAGTATAAAGAAAAAAGAACATGATGCTTCTGTTGACTAGAATCTTCAACAAGTACTTCTATTTCTAACAACATGGAGGACTTGATAAACTGAAAGCAACATTCAGTTTGAAAATAAACAAACAAAGAAAACCCAAATATGCTGCATGCAAAGTATCAGACTTTTTTGGTGAACACACAGCTAATTGTTAAAGAAAATAATGAAATGTCTTAGGGGCCAAAAACAACCAGCGTAGCAGTTTTGTAAAAGGGAGCTGTGGCTGCCTTCCAGCAAGGGCCTTGGAAATTTCAGGGCTTGGGATTGATGACTAAGGTGTTGGGGGAGTCTGTCAGTTACCTTTTGTTGTGTAACAAGTTACAGAGACTGGGTTAAAACAACACACTTTTGGTGTCTCAGTTTCTGTGGGTCAGGAGTCTGATCGTGGCTTAGGTCCTCCATATAGGGTCTCATTGGGCCAAAATTAACAAGTTAGTTGTGTTGAGGTCTTCTTTGGGGAAGGAGTCACCTTGTTGACAGAATTACATTCTATGTGGTTGTAGAACTGAGGGCTTCAGTTCTTTCCTGGTTATCAGCCACAGGCTGATCTCAGTGCCACATGGACTTCCTAAAATAGGCAGCCCCATATTGTAATTTCCTTCTTCAAAGAAGGGAAGTGAGAGCCTCTGGTAGGACAGGTACTAGAATCTTTAAAAGTAACCATGTCATTCCTAGCCCATCTCCCTTGCCGCATTCTGTTGGAAACAGTCCCAGGTCCTGCCCACACTCAGGGGCATGAGCCCCTGGAGATGGAGATCATGGAGGGCCACCCCAAGACTGACTCTACGGGTGCAAAGCCTGTGCCCCATAGAGGAATGGTGCTGGAAATGAGATCTCATTAAACCAGGACCATGAGGAACTACACTCCTATTCAAAAGGAGATAACAAGGAAACTTGTCTGTCTTGGCATCTGGCAGGAAAATCTCTTTCTCCTGAGATTTCATGATTGTAGAAAATAATGATGCCTGGTTTTGAGAGTCAAGCTTATTTGCATAGTCTAATATGGAAATATGTGCCCTTTAGTCCTTAACTCTCTATATCCTCCTCTCCCTGGCATTCTGCTTTCCATCTCTGTGAATCTGACTACCTTAGATACCTTATCTCAGCAAGTGGAATCATGTGTTATTTGTCTTTTTATGACTTAGCATCAAGTTTTCAAGGTTCGTCCTTGAAGCTGGTATCAGAATTTCATTCCTGGGCCTCCCTGGTGGTGCAGCGGGTGGAGTTGCGGCGCTGTGAAGCTGTCTGCAGCCTCTGCAGACATGGGTTCAATTCCCAGCCAGCCAGGGAGATTCCTACATGGCATGGCAGACCTCTCCTGTCTTGCCTGCTGCTCCTCTCAGCAGTGCTTCCAGTCTGTCTGCCTGTTCTGCTCCCAGCTCTGTCTCTGGTGAATTCTCTTACCCTCCCACACCTCTGGCCTGTACCCCAGTTCTTGTATAAATAAATAAATCTAAAAAAAAAAAGAAATTTCATTCCCTTACAAGGACGAATAATAGTCTATAGCACTTATACACCACCGCTTGTTTACTCATTCATCCACCAGCGGACACTTGGTTGCTTCCACCTTTTGGCTACTGTGAATGATGCTGCTATGAACACGGAGTGCAGGTGTCTGTTCAAGTCTTTGCTTTCAATTCTTTGGGCTGTATACCCCCAAAGTGGAATTGTTGGATCATACATTAATTCTTATGTTTGATTTTGAGGAACCATCACATTCTTTTCCACCTCAGATTCACCATTTTACATTCTCACCAACAATGCACAAGGGTTCTTATTTCTCCATTTTCTCACCAACACCACTTATTTTCTGTTATTCTCACAATAACTATCTAATGGGTCTGAGGTAGCAGCTGAAATTTTTCACAAAACAATACTTTCCTGTGTGGGATTCTCTCTTGCATTATATGAGGCAGTATCCCTGTTATTCCCAACTCACCCACCCGGGGGACAATTGTTTGTTTGTTTTTGTTTTTAATAAATAGTGGGCAACTAAATCTGGTTTTTTTTGTCTTTGTTTTTTTTTTAATCCTTACTGGAGTGGCTTGAAGTCTGTGCAGGCCAATGTTATAGGGATTAGCCCAGAGATTTGGGGAGAGTTCAGATTTCAGTATTCCCTCTCTCCTGCTTTCCTTTGCCTGATTCCTCTTCTCACTTTCCAGCTGCCTCTGTCCCCTGTTCTTCAGGCCAGAAAGTCTGCAGGTTTCTATTCAAGGTTTGAATAGTCTTCCAACCACAACTTATCTCCCCCTTTCTCATTACCACCCCAAAAGTACCACCTGATGTCAGGCTGAAAGTTCTAAAAGTGGGAAACGTAACTAATGCTATTCCCAGTCCAAATGCAGACCCCTCTCCAGGTTACTCACCAAGACTTTGGGGAGTTGTTTTGGGATTTTATTTGAAGTTTGCAGTGGCTTCCAGCAGGAGAGGTGACTCCACCACGAATGGAAGCAGAATTTTATCGCCTCTCTATCCACTCTCCACCTCTTAAAAAGCTGCTACTACCAGGTGAATAAAATAAATGTGAGCTAGTATGCCTGTTTTCCAAATTTGGGACACTGAACATATATTTTAAAATCTTAAAAGCTACTTTATATGAATGTAAAAAATCAATAATGTTGCTTATTGGTGTAATTCAATTACAGAAAAATCATACAGTCCACTTTATAGCATTAAGGCAAGATATTACAGTGGGGCCTCATTGCCTTCCTTCCTGCCATGTGAGTTGAGGCTTAGTCATTACAAATCATTTAATCTCTCCCTAACTTTTATTTAAGTGGCATAATGTTTGACCAGAAATGTTTTAAATTTCTTATTATGTGGGAAGTAGAAGAAATATGAGGTTTATTCTCCAAATCAAATGTCTATTGAATCAATATCTACTCTGGCCAATATCTACTTTGTGGAAAAAAGGGTTATCAGGTTTCATATTGGAAAATTATAATTCTGAGATATAAATCAGATTATAATTCTGATATAATAAGGGATTTGTCCAGATTTATCCATTTAATCATTTGCCCATCAAATAGTTGCTAGAATCCCCCCGCCCCCATTATGTATTATTTAATTTAGTTTAAGGACAGTAGTTTGTGGCCTAGGGATTAGCCAGTGTATTTGTGCTACCATTCTTTGATAAATTAATTTCATATATTTTATTTAGTTAATTTATGAGTGAACTAATGAAATAATTTAATTCACCATAAATTCCTATTGGTTATTCCAAGGCTCTGCAAGATCTTAAAATGCCTTCTGCAGCATCAAATTGATTGGTTTTGTTCAGGATAATTTTACCATCTGTTACATCTTCATTATAATTTGAAGCCAGGACTACACGTCTAGTATATGTATTCATTCTCTTTTAGTATTATGGTAATCTTTCCCATTACTTCTATGAAAAACCTATATAAATTACCCAACATCTCTTTAGGGGGCCCTTCATTCAATGGGATGTTTTTCATTAGCTTTATGATTTTAAATTGATTGCTTATTCCTGCAAAAGGGTCCCTAGCTCATATCTGAACCCGTCCTCTCTCTGGCATTTCTTGTCTTGTACCTCCCTTCTCCCCAGGTCTCTGCTGGTTAAACTCTCAATTCCTCTATCAGGTTCTATGTCTTTCCTTTACTAAATTATATTCTATTTTTTCTCCACCTTTCTCATATTCATTCTTTCTCTGCAAAAAAAGTAATTCACATTTTTTTCTATGTAATAATTTTTAAAAAAGATTTATTTATTTATGCATATAAGAACTAGATGCAGGCCAGAGGTGTGGGGGGGGGGGGTTGGCGGGTGAGAGGATTCACCAGAGACAGAGCAGGGAACAGAACAGGCAAGTTGACTGAAATACACTGCTGCGGGGAGTAGTGGGCGAGTCAGGAAAGGCCTGCTGTGCCATGTGGGTAGCTCCCTGGCGGGGGATCGAACTCGTGCTTCAGGGCTGTGGATAGCTTCCTAAGTTGGATAGCTTCATATGTTGCATCTTAACCCTTTGTGCCACCAGGGAGGCCCTATGTAATAATTTTTATTTGCAGCTCTCTGAATTCTCTTCGAGGAGGTTCTTTTCTGAGGGTCAGGAATGTACACTTTTCATCATAAACATACCACCTGCCTGGTTGTAGGGGGACTTGAACTTAGAAGAGCCTTGTGCTTGGCTTAATGCTCTACTGTCACCATCTTGAAATGCTTGTATGTTTGTTTTGTTTTTGTTTTTTAAACAAGAGCCATACAGTGTCACTCTGCCTTGGACCCCACAGGCTATGTAGTCAGTGCTGCATTAGGGAAATATGTTCAAAGGACCACAAGTTGTGCAGTTCACTAGGGAGACAAATGAAACATTTACGATCATTTATGATCTCACTGAGGTGGGGTACCAGGAAGGAGGTTAGAGAAGGAAGGCGAATGGGGTCATTTTTCACCAGAGCCCTTTTTTACCCCTGAGAATCTCCTTAAATTGCAGGGCCAGGGTCTGAGGGGATGGTGGTAGTCCTCTCATACATCAATCAGGGAACTGTTCAAATGATCATCATCAATTCTGACCTATACTTTAGAAATCCCTTCCAAATTCCAGAAAGAGAATCTGCTTTTAAAATAGATTGATTCTAAAAGCCAGACCATGAAATTGACACACTGCCTCTTTCATCTAAACAGGTAATCCAAGATAAAATACAGACCAGTTTATCCTAGAAACACCATGAGCTAAAACTTATCCTGTAGAAATCAGAAGTGGCAGTAGGTATTTTTATGCATATTGGCTGTAAGATTATGGGAGTTTCTGGAAAGAAATCCTGTGAGAATAATCTGGAGATGCAGATCTGTTAAAGGGTTGCTAGGATGTTGCCCAGGCAAAACTTGGGGGTAAACATAGAGATTCATATGTGAACAAACAACCAAAAAATATGTGAGGTAATTGCAAACTGCCCCAGAAAAAAATTGTCCCTGTTGTTCTAAATAGAAAGACCTTTGTAATGATCTGTACAATAGAGAAGCAGAGTCGAGACTGCAAATTCATGTCTTTCTGTTTGCTTGGTGTTCATTATTGTGCTGGTTTTCAATAAATGTAAAAGAATAATAAGAATCCATTAGATAAGCCATTTCAAACAGATTAAACCCATTATAATTCATGGAATTTCAAACAATAACATTTGAAGACCCTTACTTCCTTATTTTAATACACGGAATTGATTGCTCTAGACAAGACTTAATTTCAAAACACGGTTTTGATAATGGTAGCTGAGAAAAATTCAGCACTTCCTAGTTGCTTTGTTTTATTTCCTATTTGTTGGAATTCTTGGGGAGCAGTGGGCATTTATAGGCAATCCTATATTTTGTTAGTGATCCCTATGGTCATTCTTGCAATTCAGATCTTTTTCTGCAAGTCTATTTCTACTGTGTCTTTTAACACTGAGAAATGATGGTGTCTTAAATCCCACAACCAAGTTATAACGTTGTGTACCATGCATAAATGTTTATTTTAGTACAAACTGCTGAGGTGAGTCAGGAAACTACATTTTATGTTTTCTTGAAAGTCTTGATTATGGAGACTTGAGGTATGGAGAACAGGAAATTCTGCAGCCAAGGAAACCCCTATCCATCCACAGCATCCTGCGGAAGGAGACAAGCTCCATCAAAGAGACTTAGCATGAGACATATTGCTCATTTACAGCACAAACTCAAACGTGTATGTTTTCATGTATTTAAGGTGAATAGATTGTTTGCACTTCTGGGACAATTTTTTAGATATTATTTTTTTAAAAGTACATTTAAAAGTCATGGTTTTTCCTTAAGCTTTAAATGTTATTTTGTAAGATATAATGGCAATACATTTTCAAAATCACTTTAAAAGGGTCTTGATTAATCTTTGGTTGTATTTAAAACCTAACTCCTTTAAAATTCTAAATTATATTTATATTTATATACTTTATATATTTAGCTTTATTTCTAAGTCCTTCAGTTGTCTTTCTAACACCAAAATCTCCAAACTTAACAAATATATGGATGATATATGACAGCATATAAAGTGTATTATATACCTGTATATAATCATAGATATGTACTTACATATCAGTGTGTGTTTAGTTCTGTTTACAATCTGGGTTTTACCTTGCCAAACTTAAAATCATGAGTTTAAATCTATTATCAATGCCAATTATTCCTTCAGAAAACATAAACATTTCAAACACAAGGTATACAAAATTGAACATAAAAGATAGGATAAAAATTCAAATACTGTGACTTGCATTTAGTTAATCATCTTTAGACTTACTTCTGAGCTGTCCTGGGGTCAAAATAAACAGACCCACCAGGGAACCAATTACTGTATCCCACATTAATTTCATTTTTCTCTCCAAATATTTTTTAGGGATTTCCACTCCAAGTATAAGGGGTCACCTTATAGACTGAGTTACACCTGAATTAGAAAGGTGGGTCTGGATGTGAAATGAAGAGGTACAGACATCCAGCATAGTTTTTTTTTTTAAACCAATAGACTGCCTTCCTGAGCCTTTTGAAAGGAAATGGAAGTATAATTCATGTAACATAAATTAACCATTTTAAAATAAAAAATTCAGTGAATTTAGTATATTCATGTTGTTGTGTGACTACCCCTTTATTTAGTTCCAAAATATTTCCATCCCTCCAAAATAAAGCCCTATAAAAAAAAATAAAGCCCTTGGGCCTCCCTGGTGGCGCAAGGGTTGGGATGAAACCTATGAAGCTGTCCACAGCCTCTGCAGCATGAGTTTGATCAGCCAGCCAGGGAGCAACCCACATGGCACAGCAGACCTCTCCTGTCTCGCCTGCTGCTCCCGCAGCAGTGTACTTTGGTCAGTCTGCCTGTTCTGTTCCCACTCTGTCTCTGTCTCTGGATCCTCTCACCCCCTACACCTTTGGCCTATACCCCAGTTCTTGTATGCATAAATAAATAAATCTTTTAAAAATAAAGCCCTCTACCTATTAAGCTGTCAGTCCTACCACTCACTATCCTCAACCCCAGACAACCACCAATCTGCTTTTTATTTTTGTGGATTTACCTATTCTGGATATTTCATATAGATGGAATCATATAATATGTGGATTTTTATATCTAGCTTCTTTATTTTAGCATAATGTTTTCGAGGGTCACCCATGTTGCGGCATGTATAATTTTTTTTTCCTTTTTACGGATAAAAAATATTCCATTGTTGGATATATCACAATCTGTGTTTCCACTTTTTGACAATTGGCATATTGAATAATGCTGCTATGAACATGCATGTACATAAATCTGTATGAATACCTGCTTTCAATTCTCTGGGGTAGACACTTAGGAGTGCAATTTCTGGATCTAATGGTATTCTACATTTAGCTCTTTGAGATAACTGTGGCATAACAAAATTTCCACAGCAGCTGAAACAAACCATTTCCATCCCCACCAACACGATATGAGGCTTCCAGTTTCTCAACAACCTCACAAATGCTTGTTACTTCCCATTTTTAAAAAAAATGATCACCATCCAAGTGGGTGTCAAGTGGTACCTCTTATTGTTCTGCATTTCCCTGGTGGCTAATAATGCTTGAGACTTTTGTAATAATGACTGCGCCAACAGGGGGACTCCAGGTCAATGTCCAACATCCTAAGTCCCTGAATTCATGCTCATTCTTTTCTTTTGTGACTTTTGATTAGGGCAAATTATATCATGTGACCCTCTCAAATCAGCTTTCCCTCTTTGTTCCACAATCAATTTGGATTCACCCAATCTGTTTAGTACTTCTACCCCGAGTTCTTTTTACATTCTTTCCATCTGGCAGAGCTGCTACTTTCAACAGATATTTGGATGACATCCTCTAAATTTTGTATGTCTCTTCTCTCTATGTAGCTGCATGATCAGTTTATAAAGTCATTCTAATTATAATATTCTAAATATAATATTACACATATTGGGAGGGAGAAAATTTGGACTGTGATAAAAGTAGGTTTTGGTAGAATCAGATTATAATACTTTAAGAATTAATAGCCATTCATTTAGGAAGTTTTCCTTTCTAATCATATGGCCACAATTTAGACTATGCTGTTCAAGCAATGGCAATTTACCTAAATTGCCCAGGCAGTAATCGGTGCCTGGGAGGAAGTAGGCCCATCGGTGCCTGGCTTATAAATATCCTTTCTGAATCTTACCTTCAGGCCATAGTCACATCTAATTACCAGCATTCTGTGAGGGAGAAGTGGTGATGAAAACAGAGAGCATAGCCAATTGGTATAGAAAAAATATGAATAATGGTTAGGGTTTACATTATGATGATCAGAGATAGAATGATGTTCAAACAGCTCATATGGGGGCAGATCAGAAATGAATTCAGACACTATGTATCTATGTATTTAGTGGGATGACTTTTGCATGTGGTCCAAAGAGCTTCACTGAGAAACATGGATTCTTACAAGAAACCTAAAATTATTGACAAAGGGTCCATCCCAAATGCCACAATTCATTTCTATGAGAGTCAGGTCCTGTTATAATTGTGACCCCCAATCAGGAGCCAAATAGCAGCAACATTAGGGGAGAGAACATGTTCTTTTGCATCTAAATTCCAATATTCCAGCCCTCAGATAACTGTGCAGTACAATTGAAAACTCTAAATTGCCAATCAAATCTAAAACAGCATTGTTTTTATTGTTCCTACAATGAATTGTATATTGAAGACAGAGGAGAAGGGAGAGGTCTCGGTCAATTCATGTGACAAGAAGAGCCTTGTGTGACTCCAAGGCCACTCAGGGACTGGCAGTGGCCAGCAGTGACCAGTCCTCAAAAAATTGAATAAAATCATCACCCTAAGAAGAGATGGATTTTTTTTCCCTGCTTTGCCAGCTTCAAAAACCAACCACTGTCTTAAAGAGTCCCAAGTGTACTTTGTGGGGTGGGGACCCAGTGCTCCCAGGCTCCCCTCAGCCCTAATGAAGGAGGAGGATGTGTTTGCTTTGATGTACAGCTGTATGTTTTCTAAAGAGGGAGGCAACAGATCAGCTTCCATTAGGATTTCTCCTTTTAAGCCTTGATTATTCAGCAGCCCTGTTGAAATTAGCTGTTCATTTATCCATGAGCAGCTGCATGCAGGGTTGGACGGTTTTACTTATAGTGTCTAGCTGTGTGGGTCTGAACTAAAGCTTGCTTGAATATTTATTTAATTCCGTTATTTGTTTCATTTTTCTCTAATTCTAAGTAACAGCACTAGATTCTAAAACAACTAGAATTTCACCATAAAAATGACCAAGAAATTGATCTGGATTGTAAACCACAGCTCAGTTCTAATATGCAACAAATCCTTTCTGCCCCTTCTGCCTGTTTCTCTTCCACGCGACATTAATGCCTCTTTTGGCACGTCATGTCACAGCTGCAAAGCAGGGCTGGTCTCTCCTGTTTGCTGGTTCTCATGAGCTCCCTGCAGGGCTGCCAGAACAGCCATAGTCATGACTGTCAGTTACAAAGTCCTTGTTTCAAAGCAGGGGCCAAGGTCTGCTCACTGTCCTGGGAAGGTGTTGGGGGTTAGATGAGGCTTTGTTAAAAGGTCAAAGAAGAAATAAAGGATGACCTTGAGACTGGGCAGAGACTTAGTGCCAGGTTGCAGAGCTGAAAGGGACACATATGCATTTACACAGAAGTGATACAACAGAATTATTCTGATCAACAGAATTATTGTCATGCATCTAGGTCACTGGGCCGGCAGAAGTACAAGTGTTTCTTCCTCTTTAATCACCACTGACCAATATAAATTGACGTTGTTACATCAATTTTTTTTTTTTTTAAATTTAGAAGACTCTGTTAGTGGATTGACAGTTTCTCCCAACTCTGTTCTTTTCTCCCTACATTTGTCAGTCGCTTGAGTTATTTTACCACATTTGTCATAAGTGCAGCTTGTTGTGCCCAAATATGGAAGCCACTCAGGGACATTCAAGTTCCTTGGGAGTTAACCTCAGGTTCCTTTCACTTGGAGATACTGCAGGCTAAACAAAGCCTTGGCCCAGTGGGAGCTGGCTCCACCATTTCTCCTCCAGTCTCTTTAACCAACATTGGAATAACCTTCACCCTCCTCACATGTTCTGATAGGTTTCATGGCTTTATTTGTTGTTTCATGATCACTAGATTGCTTGCTTTGTTTAGGTCTCTTTCAAGCTTCAGTTGCTTTTTATGACCCTCCCTGTGTTTTCTGAATTGGGCACCAACCTCACCTGCCTCTACATTGTTTTATCTTTACTAGGAGCCCTTTGGGGTCAATTACTGCGATAGCTAAGGACATGGGCAAATGACAGTTTATAATGCTCCATTACTCAGAAAAACACTGCAACCCATATTGGCAGGTTCTTTAAGAATGTGGTGTTCAGGGCCTCCTGGTGGCGCATGAGGTTGAGCGCAGCGCTATGAAGCTGTCTGCAGCCTCTGCAGTGCAGGTTCAATCCCTGCCAGCCACGGAGGTACCCACATGGTGCGGCAGAGCTCTCCTATCTTGCCCGCTGCTCCCCTCAGCAGTGCTTTTGGTCTGTCTGCCTGTTCTGTTCCCCATTCTGTCTCTGGTGAATCCTCTTACCCTCCTGCGTATCTGGCCTGTACCCTGGTTCTTGTATAAATAAATAAATCTTTAAAAAAAAAGAATGTGGTGTTCTCAGTAATGTTTAATAGTGATATTGAGAAAGATGAACTTGACATTTTTGTTCATAGAAAAATTAAGAAAAAGAGACTGTTTCATATGCCTTCATAATGCAAAGCCCAACTGGGATCTATTTAGCCTGAAACCTGTATTCATCACTACCCTCCATACATATTTGTACTGCTCATGTGCCCAAATCCATATCTTTGTGCTGCCCAATCTCCCTGGAATGTCTGTGCCTCTTGCTGTAGTAAATGTCCTTTTAACAGTTCTCTACTTGGCCACCTCTTGGATCAATTGTCACTCTAAATTCTCTCCATGAAATGGGCAGGCCATCCTCATGACACTCTGGGCTCTTTTTTTTTTAATGTAAATTTTTAAATTTTCTTACATCATTGTTCATTTTTGTACAATATTTGATTTCTCCCCTCACTGGACTCTTGACAGGCTACTCTGTACACACTACTGATTGCACTGATTAAGTTGTTTGCTTACTGAAAATGTGTTTGCCTTAAGCTTGTTTATACCAGTTGTTATTGTAATACTGTAATATTATTAAACATAAGATATGTCAACAGATATGAGTTACAAAATAAAGAGGGTTGTTGTAATTATGAGAATCAAATCAAATGCTTGAAAAAGAATGAAGATGAATTACTTAAGACAAATTGCTGTAATAAAATTAGGTGTGAGCAGGAGAGTAAAATAACTCCTATAATTATATAATACTTATTATCTATATAATACAATTATACGTGATGAGCAAAATAGCAAAAATCAAGAAGGATACTTTACTCAGATTACTTGGCAATTCTCTCCATATTCTTGTTCCCATTTAAGGAAGCAAACTGGAAAGCATAATTAAGAGCTTTGGGTATAATTTGTGCAAGAAAGAAAATTAGGAAAGTCCAGTTGGAAGACTTTGTTTAAAAGAAAATCTTGACCCTATAATCAAGTAAATTGGTGAACAAATGCCCAATATGTTTACATTAAGTGAAGTCTTTAAGCATAGATTATTTTCCATAATGGTCTGCTCTGATTAACTGACCATCTACTTTAACCAATAGCAGATAAGAAAATTTCTAGTCTACAGATTCTTTACCATATTTCTTAGTTGCCCTCTCCTCCAGGAAGCTTTCCCTGACTCTCTTCTCCAGTCAAGGTTAAGGCTCCCTCACCCAGCTATTTGTCCATCATAGTATTTTGTGACATGGTAACTGCTAAGTTGTCTGTCTCCTCCATTGGACTGTGTAAAAGGAGTTTTTAACCTCCTCATTTTTAGGTCCTGAATCTCCGCTTGAGTCCAGTGGATGCTTGAATCCTCACTGAATGAATCTTGAAAGACAGACTTCATTAAAACCAAAATGAAAATCTAGTGGTATTACTTTATGGAATGACTACAGAAAACCTTTGTTGGTATAAAGGGATCATTGCTGTGTGACTTAAGATGTGTTATTAATGAGATTAAAGCGACACTACCTGGGATGGCATAATCCCTTGAATGTATTTTATTTGAACAGGCATTGTCTTGATAGATCGTCTCCTAACTGCAAGTTATTTTTGTCTTTTTTCCTCTGCAGATTTCCCCTCTCCCTTTCTCTTTGCTCTCCACGTGCTGTATTTCATTTCTAGCTACCAGTAAGCAACACTCCATGGGACAGGGCTGGTGCCACCTCACATTGCTGGGAAAGCCTCAGAGAATCTGAATTCTTCCGTTTCAAATTTTGTATATTCTCCTTCTTCTCTTCCCCAATCTCAAATCAACATATGCTTCTAGTCTGGGGATCTGAGGAAGTTCTCAAGGCATGTATCCTGTTTCCATTAATAGACTTGCAGCCTTACTAAGTTAAGCATTAGCTCTTTTTTTTTTTTTTTTTTTTTTTGTCCTTTACATACTTAAATTCATTGGTCTTAACTCTTTCATCAAATGTCTTGCTTTAATTTTCCTTTGCCCTCTGGCATTTGGCTTATGTCTGCTCAGAAAAGTCTGATTTTACATAGTTTTAAGAAGTGGCCCACAGAGGAAATGTTTCATCCAAAATTAACATTAGTTTGAGCACTTAGGAACTTAGAACTAAATAATCTGTAATAGGAGTCAGTCACAGAACACAAATGACACAGGCACAGTTTAACAGAAAAAGAGCTTAAATAAATCCATGCAATATAAACAGCCATTTAATGTGTGCTTTAAAAGCATATAAATATGGAACCGAATCTCATTCTCACTTGCTGCAGGCAGGCTCCTTCCTCTGAGTCCCCTGAAAGGAAGGGCAAATTTTAAAAGCAGAGAAACTAAGAAATAAAACTCTCTTTATTACAAATGACATGATTATCTATATTACAAATTCAAAAGAATTCTCAAAAAAAAACTGCTAGAACTAATTAATGAGTTTATCATGTTCATAGGCTACAAGGAAATCTATTTCTATATACTAGCAATAAACCTGGAAATGAAATTTTAAGAGGATATAATGGTGTCAAAAGCATAAAATATGAAGGAATAACTTTAACAAAATATATTCAAAGTTTGCATACCAAAATGTAAAAAAAAAAAAGAGAAATCCAAAAAGATCTAAATAAATGAGAAGATATATTGTATTTGTGAATTGGAAGACTGAACATTGTTAAGATGTCAGTTATCTTCCAAATTGATCTGTAGATTTAATATAATCTAAATTAAATCTCAAAAATTTTTTGAAAAAATTCAACATGTTAACTCTAAAATATATACAGAAACACAAAGAACTTGCATAACTTCATAAATAATATTAAAGAACAATGTTGGATGACTCACACTGACTGGTTTTTAGACTTACCGCGAAGCACTGCAATGTATTGATGAAGGGCAGACATAGACACATGGAACAAAATAGAAAGATCAGGAATAGACCCACAGTTCTATTGTCTATTGGTTTCCAGTATAGCTGCCAAGGAAATTCTACCAAGGAATTACAGAGATAATGCATAAAACTACCAATGGTAAAAGATGAAGCTGCAACAATTGAACACATATGCAATAAAAATGAAATTTACTCTTACCTAGGGTGAGTTTGCAAAAATTAACTTGAACTAAATAATGAACCTAAATATATAAGACTACAAAATTTCTAGAAGAAAGCATAAGAGAAAATATTTGGGACCTTGACTTGGGGAAAGTTTTTTTTACCTAGGATACAAAAACATAAACCATAAAAGAAAAAATAGATTTAAAGTGTTTTTTTTTTTAATTTTCCAAAAGACACTTAAAAAATAGAGAAGTATTTGGAAAATACTTCCAAAACACAAACCTGATAAAAGGATAGAACTCAATTACTACAAAACCACATAATCAATAAAAACTGGACAAAGTATCTGAACAGACATTTACTGAAGAAGATACATATCTTGCCAAAAAGTACATCAAAATATGCTCAATATTAGCAATTAGGAAAAAAAAATTAATGTAGGATATCACTACACACTTACTAGAATAATTAAAATTAAAAACATTGACAATACCAAGTGCAGGCAGATTGTAAAGCAACTAGAATTCTTATGCACTGGGGCTAGTGAGAATATAAATAAGGGCTTTTTGGAAAACAGTTTGGCAGGTCTTGTCAAGCAGAACAGACATTTCTCGTATGCACTATTTTCCTAGGGATACAGTAACAAAATATCACAAATTGAATGGCTTAAAACGAAGACATCTATCACAATTCTGGTGGCTAGAGGATGAAATCAAGATGTCAGCAGAGCCATGCTCCCTCTAAAACTTACTTGCATGTCTAGTTTCTGGTGTTTTTCAGCAGTCCTTAGCATTCCTTTGCTTACTGTGTCACTCCAATCTCTGGCTCACTGCCACATGGCCTTCTTCTCTGTGTGTCTCTGTTTCTGTGTCTCTTCCCTTCTTGTAAGGACATCAGTCCTATTAGATGAAGGACTCACCCTATGCCCATAACCTCACCTTAATTAATTACATCTGCAATGACTTTCTTTTCAAATAGGTATTTTTGAGGTGCTACAGGGCTAGGATTTTGAGGGGGGAACACAATTCAATTCATATTACCATACAACAACCACAACCTTCACTACTGGGCATTTACCCAAGAGAAGTGAAAGCTATGTCCATAAAAGACCTGTATGAGATGTTTACAGGCAGCTTTACTCATTGTAGCCC